>NC_037669.1:112609988-112870529 GCF_003255815.1 Theropithecus gelada
TAAAAATAGTCTCTTTTATTTATCCATATATTCAACATTTTTATAATGATAATTCTTGTCTGAAAACCAGAGTTTTCCTTTTGTATTATTTTACTTCCTCATGAACAGCTTCGTTTAGTATGTCTTATAGTGCAGCTATACTGAGGATAAGTTCTTTTCCCCCCACCATGAACATATGTTTTTTCATTTGTTTCTTGAAAAGCATTTTGTTGGACATAGAATTTGTGGCTGGCTATGGTGGCACACACCTGTATTCCCTGCTACTGGAGAGGCTGAGGCAGGAAGATCATTTGACCCTAAGAATTCGTGACCAGTCTTGGCAACATAAGGCGACCCTGTCTCTAAAAAAATTTTGTTTGATTGGGGAGAGACTTTTTTTAAAAGTATTTTGAAGATGTTTCCCTACTGCCTCTTGCCTTCATTTTTTTTTTTTTAACTTATTGTTTGCTCTATACGGTGTCATTTTTCTTTGGCTGCTTCAGGATTTTTCCTTTTATCTTAGGTTTTTAGAAGTTTGACTCTATTATAGTCTCTTGCCATTATATTTTGTACTTTTCCTGCTTTGTACATTATATTTTGTACTTTGTACTTTGTACTATTCATACTCCAAAAACGCAATACGTTTTTGGATTTGTAAATTCTCTTTTTAAAAAAAAAAAAAAAATGGGGGTATTTTCAGCCATTATTTCCTCAAATATTTTCTCTCTCCTCTTCTCACTCTCTCCCACTGCTGATAGTCTTTTTTTTTTTTTTCCCTCATAGTCTGAGAAGATCTGTTCTTTACTTTTTTTTTTTTTTTTTTTTTAGGTTTCAAAATGTATAACATCTGTTGATCTATTTTCAAATTTAGTGCCTGTTTTCTCTGTCATTTCCTTCTTACTGATCATCTCAGTGGAATTGTTTTAATGTATTGTATTTTTTGGCTTTACAATTCCCATTTGGTTGTTTTTTACATTTTATTCCTCTCTGATGAGATGTCCTTTCTTTTCAGTTATTGTGAGCATATATTATTTCATCCTTGAGGTTAATTATTATAATACTGCTTTGAAATCCATGCACATTAATCCTAAGAACTGGGTCATCTCAGTGTTGGTCTTCTTTGATTGCTATTTTATTACACTAATGAGTACCTTTTCCAGCACCTCATAAATAGAGTAATTTATATCTTGGACATTTGAATGTTATATTGTGGAGACTCTGGATTCTGGAAATTCCTAGTTGGTCTTAAACTGCAAACTCTTTTTCTTGTAAGCAGCTCAACTCTTAGCACAATTTTTTATCCTTAGCTGTAGTCTGTCCCACACATGTATGTTTCAAAGATAAGTCAGACATTTGGGTTGAGTTTACACAAAGAAATCAGGGCTCTCTTAATCAGTATACACACTTCTTTTATGCAGCTGTGATTTCCACAAACTCTGTCCTATAGTTCTTCAGACCAGAAAGACTATAAACTTTTCCATTAAAAATTTAATCCCGACATGTTGCTAAATTTCATTTGCCCTCAGGATAAAAGGTGTAAGACCTGTTAATTCATCTTCTGTTGTTGTGTTTTTCCAAGTGTCTGCTTCCCTCCAGAATCTGGCTACGTTTGTTGTTAGCTCTTTGTTGCCGTCAATCACTACTTATTGATTGTTTATTTGTTTGGTTTGCATTTTGTCTAGAACTTATATCATCATCTGTGACAGGGCATCATCCTCTATGAACTACTCAGTCATTACAGAAGAGGCCCTAGTTTATTTGCATTTAATGCAATTGTTCATCTGATTGGTTTAAGCCTGCCATTTTGCTATTGATTTTCTATGTATGCATCTGTTCTTTGATATCTCCCTTCTTTTACACCTTTATTTTGAATATTTTTCAGTACTCTCCTCCACTTTTTCATTGGTATATTAGTCACAACTCTTTTCTTTGCTTTGCTTGTTGTGTGTGTATATGTTTTCTCTACAATCTACATGTGTCTTTATCACATTATATCTTAAAATAATATTGTGCCACTTCAAATATAATCTATAAACTTAACAACACTATGGTTTCATTACCTATCCCGCCTTTGTTGTGCTCTTGTTGCACATATTTTACTTTCATATGTATTTAAAGCCACAATATATTGTTATTTTTGTTTTAAGAAGTTAAATTATCTTTTTTAAAAGTTAAAAAAATTTTAAAAACTATATTTATTCACACATTTATCATTTGCAGATCTCAACAGTTCTTCGTATGGATCCAAATTTGCATCTACTATATCTATTCTTCTCCCCACAGAATGTTCTTTAACATTTCTTTTAATATTCACCTACTATCAACAGATAGCTCATCATTTGTTTGTCTGAAAATGACCTTGTTTTGCCTTCCAATCTGAGAAATATTTTTATTACATATAAAATTCTAGGTTGACAGTTTTTCTTTTCATTTAGCACTTTAAAAATGTCATCCCATTGTCTCCTGACCTCCATGGTTTCACATAAAAATTTAGCCCTCATTTGAATCATTGGACCCTTATATTTAATGTTTTTTTCCCTAGGTTATCTAAGATATTCTGTTATATCATTGTATTTCAGAAATTTGACTATGACATGCCTTGATGTGCTTTACTTTGAGCTAACTTAAATGGGTTTTTGTTTAACTTCTTAAACTCATGTTAGCATTTTTCATCAAATGTGAAAAATTGTGTCTATAATAGCTGAATCAGTGCTTCAAATTCAACATACAGAATCTTTGTAAAACTGAACTATCATATATAACTTAAAGCAAAATTATTGATTCCTTCTTCTATTTGCAGTGACTCTGTCTGCAGAGTAGACCAAAGCTTAACTCATCACTTATTTGTTAGCATGGAAGAGATAACATAAGAACAGAGATACCTGGCCAGACCTACCTCAAATCTGTGCCCTCCTTGGGGGTATACTTATCATGTGGGAGAAATGAGTATAAAAGGAAACACCTCTCATACATACTAATCTTTAGAACAGAATAACCATGCTCTTGGCTAAGTTCTGACTAATCACATTAGCAATTTCTCCCTCAAATGATGAGCAGAATAATTAGAAGAGGTAGCCAGACAGGTGGCTTTTCAGTCAAAAGGGATAGAAGATTCCATGTCAAATAACATAGGCAGAGGGACTTTGTCAATACTTTTGAGTCATAATGAGCAAACCACTGACAGAATTCACAGCAAGATATTAGATTCAATCAGAAAAAGGTTTGAGGGACAATGTATATGGACGTGTAGGAGGAACTGGGGGCTTAAGTCTAATCCTGGTAGGAAAACTGATTTCAAAAATTTCCTTGATAATCTGAGAGAATAATGGTGCCACTTTTAGAAGTAGAAAAATTATTGTGAAGGGAAGTCTGTATTGGAAGTAGAAATGAAATGGGTTAGTTTCATTTGTTCAGACAGACACTCAGTTAAAAGAAACTAGTTGATGATGACCTGAACTGAGGTGAGGCTTCCTTTATGCAAAATTGAGTATCTGGGTGCATATTATACAGTAATTCATCACTTTCATTCGAAATTGAGTATCTGGGTATGTATTATACAGCGATTCACCCATGATGATTCAAAATACCAAACAAAAACAGGAGAAAACTATATTTGAGAAAAGGAAATGAGTTTAGCTCTGGGCAGAATTATTTCAAAACCATGCCAGTCCACCATGTAGGAATATCCAGAAAGCTATTAGATATTCAGTTTGCGACAGTGGCTTGAGAGATAGTATTATTGAGCCTCTGTGACAAAATGAATGAATGAATGATGGACCTAAGTTTGCTTTGGAGTTAGGTAAAGTTAGGTAAATTGTAGTTGTTGGTGTAAATTCTTTAAACATTTCCATTGGATTCTTCTTGTCGCTCAAAACAGTAATGGTGAAAAGAGAAATTATACTTTAAAAATTAATCAGATGTCACTTATTGGCGCTATTCTTTGAAAACAGCATAACCAAGTAGCAAGATCAGTGTCTAAAAAGATCAATTTGTCCGTAAAGTCTCTTCTGTTTTTGGAAGCATGGGGCAAGAAATTGTAACAGCTGTTTATCTGGTGGTCAAGAAAAATCACAGTTAGGTTTTCACCATCTTCTCATGAGTGTTGACTGGTTTGTGATTACATATTCCATACTGCCTATGTTTGTGTTTTAGAAACATGCAGATACTCAGAAAACATGTATGTGCACCTGAAATATATCACACTCAACCATATGGAGTAGTGAAAATAGTTCTGGACAACATGAAAACCAAACTGTATTCTCTTTCTGGCTCTGCCTCTTCCTGGCTTTGTGATTTGGGGCAAGTTATCCCTCTGGGTCTTAGTTATTCTCATGTGTAAACTCAAGGGTTTGGATTTGTAGAACATGGAGATGCTTTTCAGCTTCATACTCTCTTGCATGCAAAATTGAGTATTTGGGTGTATATTGAACAGCAGTCCAGCCATGGTGACTCAATTCACCATATATTTGCTATCTACTCTGTTCAGATTTGGAAATATAAAAACATATAAGAAAACAATCTCTTCTTAAGAATCCCACAGTCTAGTGAAAAGACATGCCAATAAATAGTTACAAAATAATAGGATAATTGACATAATTAGGTCTATAGTGGGCACTTAGAAATAGAAAGAAAAGAGAACCTAAATATGTCTAGGGGAGATAGTTTCTCAGAAGAGGGGACACACGAACTGAGCCCAACAAAAGTTCAGTAGTTTATAAGACAAATGCAGCAAAGTTTGGGGGTAGAACTATGGGCAGAGTGAAATGCTAGCAAATGTAAAAATGTCCACAAATCTGTTGGATTCCAAACCCTTCTGAATGGTAAGTGCTTGGTATGTGTGTGGTGGCATGGCAGCCCAGGAGACTAGTGAGCCAGGCAAGGGTCAGCTCATGAAGGTCCCTCATGAGTCTAAACACTTAGGAGTTTAGACTTTGTCATAGAGACAGCTAGTCTCCAAAATTTGGGGACATGCTACACACTCGTAAAATTATTGAGCACAGATTAAAATTTTTTTTGAAAACCTTTTGAGCATGTTACATGTATTTCTGTAAAATATGTTGTAACAGTCAGGGTTCTCCAGAAAAGTAGAACCAATAGAATGAATATATATTCAAGAAAGTGAGAAAGAGAGTGAGTGAGATTTATTTTGACATGCTACCCATTGGTAAAATTATTGAGTCAAGATTAAAATTTTTTTGAAAACCTTTTGAGCATGTTACATGTGTTTCTGTAAAATATGTCGTAATACTCAGGGTTCACCAGAAAAATGGAACCAATAGAATGAACATATATTCAAGAAAGTGAGAAAGAGAGCGAGTGAGATTTATTTTAGGGAATTGGCTCATATGATTGTGGAGGCTAGCAAGTCTGAAATTTACAGGGCAGCCCAGCAGCCTGGAGACTGAAGGAAGAGTTGATGTTACATTGGGACTCTGAAGCCAGTCTGTTGAGAGTTCTCTCTCCAGGGGAAGTCAGTCTTTTTCTCATGCACTTCAACTGATTGGATGAGGCCTAACCACGTTATTGAGGGTAATCTGCTTTACTGCAAGTCTATGAATTTCAAGTTAATCTCATCTGAAAAATACCTTCATAGTAACATCCAGATGCATTTGACCAAGTATCTGGGTACTGTAGCCTAGGCAAACTTAACACATAAAATGAACCACCACACATGTATCTATTTTACTACTATATCACGTACATTATAAAATATATATATTACAGACATATACAAAAATATTTTAGAAAGAATAAAATTATGAAACAAAAAGAAAATTCTAATTCTAATGCTAATTCTAATGCTTTCTTCTTAACTTCCAGTGAGTTCTTTCATGCAGGAGTCCTGCTAGATAGACTAGAGAGCCATTATAAGAAGGAGTTACAGAATTAAATACATACAATTGTCATCTGTCTCATGGCAGAGCTGAGATTAGAGGCAGGAATACAGGAGGAAACAATAGAGCAGAAAAGAGAAGGTTGGTGTCTGACCTAAGGTTGGAGCAATGGTATAAAGTGAGCATTGGGAGACAGAACGAACAGGGTGACTGATCACAAGTGGGGGTTGAAGACAGTGAGGAGTCTTAAGTGACTACTAGGACTTGCGCCCTTAGTGGATGGACTGTGGGTATCATTGATTCGGATTTACTAAAAGCTCTACTGAGATCAGTTCTGCACATACTACACGTGCATGCCTTGTTCCAGCCACTTGGCGCTAACCTCCTGGCATTGAGAAATGAAGGCTTGGTATACAGATATGAGTTCCAGCCCAGGCATGGGAGTTAAATTAAATGTGATGACAATAGAAATAGGGTGATATTGGAGTTATAACACACAGCAATATTTAAATTATATGGTATCAACAAAACTGGCTACCATTTATCCAGGATTTATTATATACAAGGCACTGTGCTAAATGCTTTGCATACATTATCTCAACTAATCTTTAAAACAACCATAGAAGATAAGAATTGTCATGTCCCTTTTTATGGACCAAAAAATTAATGCTTAAGGTGGGGCATGGTGGCTCACACCTGTAATCCCAGTGCTTCGGGAGGCTGAGACAGGAGGACTTCTTGAGGCCAGGAGTTTGAGACTAACTTGGGCAATATAGTGAGATACCATCTCTACAAAAAACAAAGAAAGGTAGCTGGATATGGTGTCAGGTGCCAGTAGTCCTAGCTAATGAGCTGTGTGATTGCACCACTGCCCCTCAGACTGGGTGACAAAATGAGACCCTGTCTCAAAAATAAATAAGTACATAAATAAATAAATAAACAAATAAATAAAAGTAGCTTATACTCAAAAAAATTAAGTAACTTGCCCTAGGTCAAAGTCTGTAAGAGGAGGAGATGGAATTAAAACTCAGGCTTAACTAAACTCTAAGCAGCATGATCTTAATCACCATATGGTATTTTTACTTATTTAAGTAGCAAATTGAAAAAGAAAACACAAGTGTCATACCTGTTACCAAACATGGAGAGAGCTGAGGGAGGAAGAGATGGAATGACTTGGTTATTTAGCAGAATATTTCTTTGTGTAGAAACCTCATGTAGTAGTAAATTGTTTAAAAGCTCAGGATTTGGAGCCAGGCAGACTATAATCTCAACATTTCCTTAAGATTCAGTTTGTTGGCCTATAATAAAAGGATAAAAGCAATGTTATATGCTTATTATTAGAATTAAATTAAGTAATGTAGATATAGTGTCTGTAAATAAATCTTAACAATTCTTATTATATTTCTTCATTTTGGTCTGATTGTGTAAAAGAAAGATAATGTCCTTCAGGGTAGGGCGGAGAATTGTTAAGATTACAATGGCTTCTGCATTACCTCAAAGACATTATTCCAAGGAGTTTTATTTAAACATTAAACAATAATCTGTTTATTTAATGATGCCTCTTCCAACAAGCACTTTTAGTTTGTGGTTTTAATAATATATACATTGGCAGTGAATAGCTCAATAGTTCCTATAAGCTTGATTAAATTCCAAACTAGATTTTTCGCTTTTTGAACTACCTGAAAACAAATTCTGAACCATTACAAACAAAAGCAAATGGGACTGAAAAATTTGTAAGTATTTAAGTAGGTTCTTAGGACACCTGAATAATATTTAAAAATACCCCAGAAGGAATCAAAATAGTATGATTGCTTGAGCTTGCTGTCTATGTAAATATAGAATTGGTTCCAAAGGACTGGATGGGTAACGAGTCTTTCTTATTTCCATGTCTGCTGGCTCTGACCCTGGAAATGCCCAGCTGGGGAACTGGTGTGCACCTGTGATGTCTGGGTGAACCAGCTGGGTAACATCACTGTGTCTGTGCATAGAGAAGGAATGATTTTCCCTCATCCCTCTCACTCTGTCCAAAGTCTGCTAATGAGGTCCAGAGGATTGACTTTGTAGAGCCCATTTTTCCTGCGTAGGAGGGACATATGGCACAATTATAAATTACCCATACCCAAGCCAAATAGACCCACATACAAAAAGAAAGATTAAATGCAAGCAGTTAAACAAACAAACATATGAATTATAGCAGACATCAAAGCACCTCTTTTCAGGATTACTATTTTGGAATACCATCCAGCCTTTTATATGTTTGCTGAATAAACTTAGACTGGTGTTAACTAACAAAATACTTATCTACACGGATTAGATGGTGGCCCAATGTGCAACTTTTTATTAAGTAGTGAATTGTCTTCTTTCAGATATTTTGAAATTAATGTCCTTTTTATCATTCGCCAAATCTGTATGTTTTTTGTTTAAACACAATGGAACAATTCAGCAAGGTATTATAAGATTTCATCTAGTGAGGATAAAAGCTAATGCTGTCTAGAAAGCATGGCTTAAAATTTCTCAAAGCTGTGTTTACCATCATGCCTAAATTATGCAGACAGAGCTTATATATTGGGGCTTTTGGATCTTCAGATTGGAAACATTTTCAGATTTAGAAAAGCTTCATTGTTTAGTTTGAACTTTTCCATTTAAAATAATTAGGGTAGAATGGTAAACATAATCCTCTTACTAATGTGCTTTTACATCAGTGAAGGCTGAGAAACTTAGCATAAAGATGCAATCTGGAAAAAAGAAGAAATAAGAAAGAACTTTCACCCTTTCACTTAATTCCTGACAAAAAATTACAAAATGTAAAGCCTAATGTTTAGTGTCATCTCTTATTGGAATATCTCAGCTTCCCCAGAGACAATGCATTGCTTCAATAACTATTTGAAACAAATCTTTGTGATATCTGAAGACACTCTTCTACAAGGCTTTCTCTTCAAGAGTTGCAAAGCAACACTTTTCCAGCCCTCTCTGCATCCAGACAAACAAAGCAAGCAGAGGATTATTTCTCTTTGACTTATATTTTACTTGTTAGTCATTTTATAGCATTATAATTCTGAAATAAAATAAGCCTTAAGAGAAAAAAATCCACCACACATTTTACATTAAATGTTCATTCCTGAGCTAACCTTAACTTGTTGTTCTTTGAAACCACAATGCAATCTTAAAATCGTTTAAAGTGTTATTAATTTCGCAGTTGTACAGTGATGCTTTTTCAGATTGCTTACATATACATCTTTATGACTGAAGATATGCAGATATCCATACTTTTGCTTCTTCAGCTCTCAGTATTGTGCCTTTATTTCTATAAGGCAAGATATTCTATAGCAAAATTATTGATACCTAAATGAACTGCCATTGTTGAGTTGGTCCATTATTTGGGCCTTGTGGAAAGCTGATAAAGACACTTCCAAATAAAATTATTTTCAGAATGAAGACTTGGGTCTCTGTGTCTCAACCACCACCAACCAAGGATAAATTCATTCCAGACTTCCAAGGTCATATGTGGTTAGTATTCCCCACTACATGAAAATGAGTTTGAAAATTTAGTGAGAGCCATAATTATGCTTAATTCCATCAATATACTTCCAAAATAAAGCAGCTTCAGATTGTTATAAATACCTCTACCCTTTATTTCCACACAGCAGCCCACATAAAAAATTGAACTAAAAAAATCCATTCATTACCCACTGCACTCTGAATTCATTTCAAGCCATCATTATTATTATTAGAAAATGTGATGGCCATTTTACCTTGTAAGGACAATCAACAGCAATTACCGTACGTTCAAATGCCATGGGAATTTCTGCGAATCTCAGTTTTGCTCAAGGAAGCATTGGCTAGGAAAGAGAGAGAAGATAAAACAAATGGACCTTTCTTACTTAAATTCCCCACTGAGTAAATACTACCACATTACCAGCTCTGAATAATTAACTCCCATCCACTGTGCCAAAAAATGATGCACTGTATTTGAAATGCATCTTTTCAATAAATACTCCTTGAGAGAAACCACCACAGAAATCATGACAGCTGTCATTGCACTAAACTTTTACTTACTCAAATCATTTTCTGAAAGCCATCATTAGAATCAAATTAAAATAAAGCTGAAGTTTTCTAAATAAAACTGTCAAAGAAGATAAAAGTTTTTACACTGACAGTGAAGCAAATGATTTTTTCCACTCTGTTGAGGTTGCATAATAGTGTAGTATATCTGAATGACTTATGGTCCCTTAATGACAGATTAACAGCTGGAGGAGGGGAGATCTTTCCAAGAATAGTTTTCAAATGAATGAAACTTCAGGCCCAGAGGCAATAGGAAATGCAAAGTGTGGGGAGCTGGAGGAAGATATGGGTGGAAGAGTCTTATAAGATCAGACTTTCATAATTCATTAAAATCACAGAAAATGACAGTGTAATCTGAAATGGATTTTTCATATTTACAGGAGAAAGAGGCCATAGTAAATACTAAGTCCTTGAAGATGACCGCATGAAGTGAAGAGCCATAAAAGTGTATTTGTGCAGCATACTTTAAAGAAATCAGCCTTGCTAAGACAGAATTTGATGAGGTATTCCATGTACATGATTTTGCTCACCAGAATGCTTCTGAAACAATGAAATACAAAACACTTTAGGCAGCTAGATGGGATAGGGTGAGGTTGATACTAAAAAAGTATGTTATATATGACTGATTTGTTTAGAATGATTAGTCCTGCAATCTGGAATGAGAATTATACTACATCTATATACTTCAGTAAAATTACATAAATTCTAAAAACTAGAACTGATAACTTTTTTTAAGTTTACTTTTTGTGTAGCCAAAATTTAATTTTTTATCCCAAAAATATTTCATGCTTTTATAAATATTACAGAAAACTGGTAAAACAAACGTAGAAGAAAGTAAAAGCCACTTCCCAGTAAAATCCATATTTAAATTTTAGTGCATTTCCTTCCACTATGTGATGTACTCATTCATATTTTTTAAAAATAAAAGTAGAATTACATTGAATGACGGTGACATTATGCCATGAATGTAGGAGCTACTTAACTTTGCATTTGAAGTCAGTGGTCTAAATTTTAAGGTATATCCAGCAGCCTTGGCAATCCAGACTACAACATATTTATCTTTGTATCTGGCCAACACTAGATTTGTGTGCACAGTGCTCATTAAAGATATTATCAGTAAGAGTTATAGTAACATATATTTTAGTGCTTAAATATCTTGGGTTGGCAGTAAGGGTCTACTCATTATAGCCACACAGGGACTCAGAGTGATGAATCAGCCAACATTGAAAATGTTATTGCCAGTCCTTTGCTAGAGTAAAATGCGAGCTTTGCAAGTTCTGCCATACTCAATTAAATGTTCAGCCCCCAAATAACACAGATCACTTCTGAGCAGATTTCATTGGTGCAATCTAGTTACCTGGATCTACTCAACTACACAAGAATGAAAGTCCAGTCTTGTCACGTGCACAGGTGGGCAGAGAACTGACAATATTTGGCAAACATCGCTCTCCATTTTCACAAGAAAAGATAAACTCCATTTTCTAAAATTTTCCATTCTATGTAAAAAAGATGTTTTAGGGTACAGAGTTGCCTACAGCTACCTCCATTCTTTTGCTTTCTATTTTGTGTCTAACGTGGATTTTTTTTGCATGTTCATTTGTTTGTTTATGGATAGCTTTATACTTTCTGTTAACTCACACTTCCATGTGATTAATTCACTGTTCCTTCAAAAGCAGACCAGATGGAGAATTACTTTAAACCACAGTCCCAGCAATCTGACTATTTTCTGGTTGAATAAGCTTCTTTGATCTTGGGTTGGAAATTAGTATGTAAAAAAAATTTCCGAGGCTCGTTTCTTCATATCCTCAAAGCTTATTTAATAATTCAGTGTCAGAATTAGTTTTGATGAAGAGGTAAGGTGTAAAAAAAATTTTTCTGCAATTCAAGCGGTTCATTTTGTAGTCTCATTGTCCTTCCTGGATCTAGAGTTAAGACACAGCTCACATGGAGGATTTAGTTCTGTCTTAACCAAGGCAGGGGCCAAGATGATGACATACAGAAGTACTTAACTCAGGGACTAACGATCAATTCAACTGAGTTTCTCAATGATGGCAGGAAAAACTATTTGAATCCTGCATTGGAAACTAGTGTAAACTGTAATCACTGTCGATCATTAGGCAGGCTCTATGAATTCCTTTTAGTCTCTATAAGATTTCAATGTGTTATGATTACTTACAATAATGACCTGTATTTTGGCAATTCTAAAGACTTCATAATGAGATTTAGAGAGAGACGTTTTCTCTTTATGCAGATATGTAACTGACATTTTTATTATTTTACGTTACATTGCTTGAATTTTAATTATACCTTGTTATTACAAAGGGAGTAGAGTGTAGTGTTAAGGATTGGTGTCCCGAGCCGTGCAAACCTAGGTTCAAATCTTGACTCTGTTACTATCTGTGTGACCTTCTGTAAGTAATTTGAGTGGTTCTCAAACCTTGGTTTTCTTCATTTGGAAGAAGTAGATGATAATAGTACCTAACTCATAGGATTGTTTGGGATATAAATTAGTAGGTCATTCATATTTTCTCAACGCCATTACTGGGCCTTGAAACGTGGTATGTGTTCTGGGAAACGTGGTATGTGTTCTAGGTCAATTGATATTTGGGAGCAAGGTTACTACACATAAGTGTGCAAGTTGTTCACTGAACAAGGATGCCAGACCAAAGGGGCAAGTGGAGCTGAAAGCCAGCCCTTAATCTGCTCGCACAGCCATGCTCCAAAGCATAGGCTCAACTGTCCAGATGAAGCAGGGTGTTTTTCTTTACGTATTAGATGAGCTAGGGCTGACCCCAAGTAAGTAGAAATCATGAGAGACTTGATTAATAATGTATCTTAATCCCAAACTGGAATCCTAACCAAGAAGAGTGGAGGAGGTGAATCACAATATATATACCTGGATTATCTCCATTTCTTAAGTAGAGGATCTTTGAACCATTTTCATTTGTTGGTTTTTAAAAACCCAAAGAAAAATACCTATTTGTCCTGGTATATTAAATAGGTCTTGACGTTTCAACCATTTTTCCTTCCAACCTTTCTTCTGGAGTCACATGGCAACAGTTTTCAGGCGGTAGGGTACCCCTGACTCTTCACTTTGTTGTCAGTTGTACTGCATTTGCTTCTCCTGCCAGGACTGCCTCAAAGATTGAAAGGGATTTTACACAGTTTGATCTTGATGGTTTGGCTGAGACTCATTGCACGACCAGCTGCCTGAAATCACAGCCTCTCTCCTTTCATGCCAAGTTCATCTCCAAGGGGAAGTAAGGAAAGAAGGCAGAAAGGGATACGAGGAGGAATGGAGTTGTGCAATGGGATGTTGAAATCTGCCTCTAGGAAGCATCCTAGACTATCTAATGTCTGTACACATCCTTTCATTACTTCTTCCATCTGCTGCTTTTTAGGCTGCAGTTTTCTCAGAACAAATACCCTGAAAGCTTTTATACATTCTTTGTAATATGCAGTACATATAGACAGCTACCAGAGAAGGCTTTGTAGCTACCAGAAGAATGAAATAGCATCTATTCTATCACTGCCTTTTAGTCTTCTTTCCAGTTCTCTAATTTCTTTTTTAACTGGGGAGATGGGAAGCAGGAGTAGAAGTTGTATCAGCAGTAAAGGATTCTAACAAGAATCCATTTCATTGATCCATAAAATAAAACCAAGATTATCTCATCTATCTTCTTCATATAATAATTACACTTTATTAAATTTTGAATATATTACAGGTACTTTACATACATTATCTTTAATCCTTATAACAACATAGTAAGGTACTTATTTTAATCTCTGTTCTATAGATAAGAAAACTTTAGTGGGAAAAGTTAATTAACTTATTCAAATACACTGAGCTAATAAGTAATAGGGTTAGTATAAATCGCAGTGTTATCTGACTCTGTAACCCACATTTTCTCTTTTTTCCTTTATTTCTTTTCCTTCTTTTCTTCCTTCCTTCTTCCTTCCCTCCCTCCCTTCCTTCTTTCCTCTTTTACTTTCTTTTTCTTTTCTTATGTGTCTAAAATTATTTTCAAATATCACAATATTACACAATGTGATGAATGCATATATTGGTATTGCGTACAATTCATACTATGCAAATTATGAATTGTAAATGTGGAAATCCATTTTACATAAATTCCATTACTCAAATATCCAATCCTAATAGCTTCCCCAGTAGGGACCAGTTTCTTTTCTTTGTTTAACTTTTATTTTAAGTTTAGGGGTACAAGTGTAGGTTTGTTACTAGGTAAACTTGTGTCGTGGAGGTTTGTTGTACAGATTATTTCATCATCCAGGTACTAAGCCTAGTACTCATTAAGTATTTCTCATGATCCTCTCCCTCCTCCCACCCTCCACCCTCCAAAAGTCCCCAGTGTGTGTTGTTCCCTCCATGTGTCCATTCATTCTCATCATTTAGCTCCCACTTTCAAGTGAGAACGTGCGGTATTTGGTTTTCAGTTTCTGTGTTAGTTTGTGTATTAGTCTGTTTTCATGCTGCTGATAAAGACATACCCAAGACTAGGCAATTTACAAAAGAAATAAGTTTATTGGACTCACAGCTCCACGTGGCTGGGGAGGCCTCACAATCACGGCTGAAGGCAAAAGGCACTTCTTACATGGCAGCAGCAAGAAACAGAAGCTTGTGCAGAGAAACTCTCATTTGCAAAACCATCAGATCTCATGGGACCCATTCACTATCACAAGAACAGCACAGGAAAGACCCACCCCCATAACTCAATAATTCAATCACCTCCCACCAGGTCCCTCCTATAACACATGGGAATTACAAGATGAGATTTGCTTGGGGACGCAGAGGCAAACTGTATCAGTTTGTTAAAAATAATGGCTTTTAGCTCAATCCATGTCCTTGCAAAGGACATGATTTAGTTCTTTTTTTGCCTGCATAATATTCCATGGTGTGTATATACCACATTTTCTTTATCCAGTCTATCATTGATGAACATTTAGATTGATTCCATGTCTTTGCTATTGTGGGTAGTGCTGCAGTGAACATATGTGTGCATGTGTCTTTATAATACAATGATTAATGTTTATTTCGGTATATACCCAGTAATTTCTGGGTCAAATGATATTTCTATCTTTAGGTCTTTGAGGAATTGCCATGCTATCTTCCACAATGGCTGAACTAATTTACACTCCCAACAACAGTGTATAACTGTTCCTTTTTCTCTACAACCTGACGAGCATCTGTTATTTTTTGACTTTTTAACAGTAACCACTCTGACTGATAACTTGCAGAATATCATCACTCTGATCAGTGATGATAAGCTTTTTTTCACATGATTGTGGACTGCTTGCATGTACGTCTTCTTTTGAAAGTGGCTGCTCATGTCCTTTGCCACTTTTTTATGGGGTTTGTTTTCTGGTAAATTTATTTAAGATCCTTATAGATGCTGGATATTAGACCTTTGTCAGATGTATAGTTTGCAAAACTTTTCTCCCACTCTGTAGGTTGTCTCTTTACTCTGTAGATAGCTTCTTCGACTGTGCAGAAACTCATTTAATTAGATCCCATTTATCAATTTTTGCTTTTGTTGCAATTGCTTTTGGCGACTTTGTCATGAAATCTTTGCCTGTGCCTATGGCCTGAATGGTATTTCTTTGATTGTCTTCCAGGGTTTTTATAGTTTTGGGTTTTACATTTAATTCTTAATCCATCTTGAGTTCATTTTTGCATATGGTTTAAGGAAGGGGTCCAGTTTTAATCTGCATATGGCTAGCCAGTTATCCCAGTACCATTTATTGACTAGGAATTCCTTTCCTCATTGCTTATTTTTGTCAGGTTTGCCAAAGGTCAGACAGTTGTAGGTGTGCAGTCTTATTTCTTGGTTCTCCATGTTGTTCCATTGGTCCACATATCTGTTCTTGTACCAATACCATGCTGTTTTGGTTACTGTAACAGTGTAGTACAGTTTGAAGTCATAGCATGATGCCTCAACCCTTCTTTTTTGCTTGGGATTGCCCTGGCTATTCAGGTTCTTTTTTTGTACCACATAAATTTTAAAATAGCTATTTTTCTAGTTCTGTAGGAATGTCAATGGTGGTTTAATGGGAATAGCATTGAATCTGTAAGTTGCTTTGGGCAGTATGGCCATTTTAACAATATTGATTCTTCCTGTTCATGAGCATGGAATGTTTTTCCACTTGTTTGTGTCATGTCTGATTTCCTTGAGGGGTGGTTTGTCGTTCTTCTTGTAGAGATCTTTCACCTCCCTAGTTAGCTGTGTTCCTACGTATTTTATTCTTTTTGTTGCAGTTGTGAATGGGAGTTTGTTCATGATTTGGCTCTTGGCTTGACTTTTTTTAGTGTCTAGGAATGCTAGTGATTTTGGCACATTGATTTTGTATCCTGCGACTGCTGAAGTTGTTTGTCAGCTTAAAATGCTTTGGGGCTGGGACTATGGGGTTTTCTGGAATATAAGATCATGTCACCTGCAAACAGGGATAGTTTGACTTCCTCTTTTCCTATTTAAATGCCTTTATTTCTTTGTCTTGCCTGATTTCTCTGGCCAGAGCTTCCAAAACTATGTTGAATAAGAGTGGTGAAAAAGGGCTTCCTTGTCTTGTGCCAGTTTTCAGGGGTAATGCTTCCAGCTTTTGCCTATTCATTATGATGTTGGCTATGGGATTGTAATGTATGGCTCTTATTATTTTGAGATATGTTCCTTCAGTACCTAGCTTATTGAGAGTTTTTAACAAGAAGTGATGCTGAATTTTATCAAAGGCCTTTTATGCCTCTATTAGGATAATCATATGGTTTTTGTCTTTAGTTCAACTTATGTGATGAATCACATTTATTGATTTGCATACATTGAACCAACCTTGCATCTAGGGATGAAGCTTACTTGATTGTGGTGTATACACTTTTTGAGGTGCTGCTGGAGTTGGTTTGCCAGTATTTTATCGAGCATTTTTATGTCGATGTTCATCACGGATATTGGCATGAAGTTTTCTCCTTTCATTTTCTCTTTATCAGGGTTTAGTATCGGTATGATGCTGGCTCCATAGAATGAGTTAGAAAGAAATCCCTCCTTTTAAATTTTTTTTTTTTGAATCATTTCAGTAAGAATAGTACCAGCTCTTTCTTGTACAACTTGCAGAATTCAGCTGTGAATCCATCTGGTCCAGGGCTTTTTTTGGTTGGTAGGCTATTTATTACTGACTCAATTTCAGAACTCATTATTGGTCTGTTCAGAAATTCAATTTCTTCCTGGTTCAGTCTTGGGAGAGTGTATGTGTCCAGGAATTTATCCATATCTTCTAGATTTTCTAATTTATGTTCATAAAGTTGTTTATAATATTATCTGATAGTTGTGTATATTTCTGTGAGATCAGTGGTAATATTCCCCTTATTTTTCTGATTGTGTTTATTTGAATCTTCTATCTTTTCTTCTTTATTTGTCTAGCTGACTATTTTATTATTTTTTTCAAAAAACCAACTCCTGGATTTCTTGATCTTTTTAATGGTCTTTAGCGTCTCTATCTCCTTCAGTTCAGCTCTGATTTTGGTTATTACTTGTCTTCTGCTAGCTTTGGGATTTGTTTGCTCTTGCTTCTCTAGTTCTTTTAGTTTTGATGTTAGATTGTTAACTTGAGATCTTTCTACCTTTTCAATGTGGGCAGTTAGTGCTATAAATTTCCCTCTTAACACTACCTTAGCTGTGTTCCAGAGATTCTGGTACATTGTATTTTTGTTCTTGGATTCAAATAACTCCTTGATTTCTGCCTTAATTTTGCTATTTACCCAAAAGTCATTCAGGTGTAAGTTATTCAATTTTTATGTATTTATGTATGGTTTTGAGTGAATTTCTTAGTCTTGAGTTCTAATTTGATTGTGCTGTGGTCTGAGAGATTGTTTATTATGATTATAGTTATTTCGCATTTGCCTAGAAGTGTTTTACTTCCATTTTTGTAATTCATTTTAGAGTAAATGTCATGTGGCAATGAGAAGAATGTACATTCTGCTGTTTTGGGGTAGAGAGTTCTGCAGATATCTATCAGGTCCATTTGATCCAGTGCTGAGTTCAGGTCCCGAATATCTTTGTTAATTTTCTGTCTTGATGATCTCCCTAATATTGTTAGTGAAGTGCTAAAGTATGCCACTATTATTGTGTGTGAGTCTGTCTTTTTGAAGGTCTCTAAGAACTTGCTTTATCAATCTTGGTGCTCCTGTGTTGGGTGCACGTATATTTAGGATAGATAGACATTCTTATTGAATTGAACCCTTTGCCACTATGCAATGCCCTTCTTTGTCTTTTTTTTTTTTTTTTTTTTTTGTCTTTGTTGGCTTAAAGTCTGTTTTGTCAGAAACTAAAATTGCAACCTGTACTTTTTTCTGTTTTCCGTTTTCTTGGTAGATTTTTCTCCACCCCTTTATTTTGAGCCTATGTGTGTCATTGCATGTGAGATGGGGCTCTTGAAGACCGTATAGCAAAGGGTCTTGGTTCTTTATCCAGTTTACCACTCTGTATCTTTTAATTGGAGCATTTAACCCATTATATTTAAGGTCAGTATTGATATGTGTGGATTTGATCCTATCATCATGATGTTAGCTGGTTATTCTGCAGACTTCTTTATGTGGTTGCTTTATAGTATCACTAGTCTGCCTACTTAAACATGCTTTTGTAGAGGCTGGCAATGGTCTTTCCTTTCTATATTTAATGCTTCCTTTATGAGTTCTTGTAAGGCAGGTCTGGAGGTAATGAATTCCCTCAGCATTTGCTTGTCTGAAAAGGATCATATTTCTCCTTGGCTTATGAAGCTAATTTCGCTGTATATAAAATTCTGGATTGGAATTTCTTTTTCTTAAGAATGTTGAATATTGCCTCTCAATCTCTTCTGGCTTGTAGGGTTTCTGCTGAGAGGTCCATAGTTAGTCTGATGTGTTTCCCTTTGTAGGTGACCTGGCATTTCTCTCTAGCTTCCCTTAACATTTTTTCTTTCATTTTTTTCCTTGGAGAATCTGATGATTATGTGTCTCAAGGATGAACTTCTCATAGAGTATCTTACTGAGGTTGTCTGCATTTCCTGAAGTGAATGTTGGCCTGTCTAGTTTGGTTGAGGTAGCTCTCATGGATGATATCTTGACATATGTTTTACAAATTGGTTCCATTCTCTACCAATCAGTCATAAATTCAGTTTCTTTACATAATCCCATATTGCTTGGAGGTTTTGTTCATTCTTTTTGATTCTTTTTTCTTTATTTTTATATATCTGTCTTATTTTAGAAAGTTAGTCTTCAAGCTCTGAGATTCTTTCATCCACTTGGTCTATTCTGCCATTAATACTTGTACTCACATTATTAAATTCTTTTAGTGTGTTTTTCAACTCTATCAGGTTGGTTGTGTTCTTCTCTAGGCTGGCTATTTTGTCTGCCAACTCCCGTAATGTTTTATCATGATTTTTACCTTCCTTGTATTGGGTTACAACATGGTCCTTTAGCTCAGTGAAGTTCGATTTTATCTATATTCTGAATTCTAATTCTGTCATTTCAGCCATCTCGGCCTCAGCCCAGTTCTGAACCCTTGCTGGAGAGGTGATGCAGTCATTTGGAGGAAAGAAGGCACTCTGGCTTTTGAGTTTTCAGCATTCTTGTGTTGATTCTTTCTCATCTTTGTGTCCTCATCTACCTTCAATCTTTGAGGATGCTTACCTTTGGATTTTATTTTTTCTTTTACAGTCTGGCCACTTTTCCATAGGGCTGCTGCGGTTTGCTGGAGGTCCACTCCAGTCCCTAGTCATTTCGGTTTTTCCAGTATCTGGAGGGATCACCAGTAAAGGCTGTGAAACAGCAAAGATGGCAGCCTGCCCCTTTTTCTGGGAGCTCCATCCTAGGGAGGAATGGACCTGTTGCCAACCCGAACACACCTATAGGAGGTGGCTGGAGACCTTAGCTGGGTAGGTCTCACCCACTGGCCTCACCCAGTCAGCCAGAATGGGACTGGGGACCTGCTTAAAGAAGCAGTCTGGGCACACTTTCACAGAAGAGCTGTGCCGTACTGGGGTACTGCTTCCACCCCCAGTCAGCTTAGGCTCTCCAAAGCCTGGAGGCTGGAATGGCTAAGTCACCCAAACAGCAAAGATCATGGCCCATCCATCCCTCTGAGAGCTCTGTCCTACGAAGTTTTCAAATCTCTGTTGACCAGAGAACATAAGCAGGAGTGGCTAGGGGGTCCTAGTTCAGGGTGGGGGTCCCACTCAGTGAGGAGAAACATATTGGGGAACTACTTAAAGAAGCAGTTTGGCTACATCTTGGTAGAGCAGCTGTGCTATGTTAGGAGATTCCTTCCACCCACAGGCTGGAATGGCTGAGTCTTCCAAATAGTTAAGACGGAGTCCTGCCCCTCCCCACCCCTTGATTTCTGTCCCAAGTAGGTGCAACACTGTTGCTGGTAGCTGACTGGAATTCCAAGCCTGTGGACTTTATCTTGTGAGATGTTGTGGAAATGGGGCCTGCAGACCATCACTGCTCAGCCCGCTGAATTCATAGTGGTA
Organism: Theropithecus gelada; assembly: GCF_003255815.1. Taxonomy (NCBI): domain Eukaryota; kingdom Metazoa; phylum Chordata; class Mammalia; order Primates; family Cercopithecidae; genus Theropithecus; species Theropithecus gelada. Next base: position 112,630,376 of record NC_037669.1, read on the forward strand.
TGTACAGAGGTCTAATCTCCCACTTTGCTGGGGTTGCTGTTACTTTTGCTGGGAAACCCAGAGCGGGAATATATAAAGCACCTAGGTCTATCTGTGTGCATAAATGGCTGATCTGCCAAGAGTCCGCTTTGCTGTGTGTATCAGACTGAAGGCCCTGGTGGAGTGAGTTCACAAGAGGATCTCCTGACCCAGGGGTTGCAAGAGTCCATGGGAGAAGTGTGGTTTTCCAGGATCACACGTTCACTTACCACTTCCCTGGCAGGGGATGTTCCCTTGGCTCCATGTCACTCCTGGGTGGGCCATCCTTTTGCCTTGCCTTTCTGTTCTCTGTGGGTCAAGTTGTTCCCTTGATTAGTCCCAATACAAGTAACTGGATGTTTCAGTTGAAGGTGCTGTATTTATTCAATGCTCTCGTTCCTCTCTGTGAGAGCCACATACCCTAGTTGCTTATAGTCAGCCATCTTGGCCACTGAGGGACAAGTTTCTAGAATTTTTTGAAACACATTCTGAAACACACACACACTTCTGTTTGCTACATTGATGATTTGGGTATCAGTTTTTCTGTTTGGTTGAATATGGTGCTTTTTTATGATACGGATTTCCCCAAATGCTTGCTTTTTCTTGACTGACTATTGGATGTTTTGACCTAATCCTCATTATTCCTTTACAGCACAATACGGCAGTTCATTTCACAGCTGAGGAAACCAGGAACCAGAGAGAGTAAGTGACAGCCAAATTGAGGTATTTAGTGCTAAAATGGTTAATAAATCCCATATATCTGCTGATTCCTTGCCTAGTGCCTTTTCTCAAATGTAACATGTTATTAATGGGAAGTCTTAGAAAATGTGTTAGCTTATTTTAAAATCTATCCTCTTTTAACATATCATATCCTATTTCTGGTCACATTTCTTTAGCTGAAAGACTTTGACATGCCTTGTGTCCTTGGCAGAAAACTTAGACAAGCCCACTTATTCTTGTGTTTTATATGGAATAACTTCTAAAAGAATCCAGTACCTGGACATGTTCAACAAATAAAAAGCTAGAACATTATAAAACTTTAGAAAAAAATCAAACCCAATTTCTTACTTTATCAATTCAATTAACAGGCAATATGTGTGTGCTTACTAAATATTCATAAATGCTGAGATATGTTAAAAGTACATTTATACAAAACATCTAGGAAAATGAAGCCAAAAGAGACTAATTCACTGGAAAAACCTCATGGGCCTACTCAACAGTGATATCAGGACTAGAGCTCATGTTTCCTGACTCAAAGTCCAATGTTCAACATCCATTTGATTTACAAGGGTGCTATTCTGCACAGCCTATAAAACATAGGCTGGACCAGCCTACTCACAGTATGTGCTCAACTGCATTCATTATCTTCCTTTGTAGTTTATAGAAAAAAGACAGTGCTAGTCATGAAATGTATAATGCACTTGTACATTTTAAAGCTGAAGACCTTTATTTAGTTTGTTTTCAAATTTGTAATCACAAAATAAATAGCAACATATTGAGGCAATGAGCTAGCTCCAGTGGCCTTGATTGATTTGCAACTCTCTCTCTCTTCCTCTCATAGAAAAAAAATTTTGTGTTCCTGAAACTAGCATTTGTATGCAACTTCAGTAAATCATACTGTCAACGTTTTGTGACCATTCTTACTGAATCCTATTAAAGGCTTGATATTGCTTTGTAATCATAAGCATACAAAAGTGTTCTAACTGGGCTGTTTAAGGATATGATTATCCCAGATTAAATGGGCAGAATGCCTTTAATGCATTACTAGACATCTTGATCTCCTGATCAGAAACAGTATTTATTGATAATGCATCTTCATTAGCATAGAGATATGAATAAATATAATTGAAAGGGGATTGGATTTGCCATCAAGTACCTTGGGTTTGAAAGAATCCTGGCCTTCTCAAAGTCTTGGCTTATACATCTTAAAAATGGGGCAATGATGGCCACTTCCTCTGAGATTTTTAAGATTTAATTGAAAGAATGCATGTGAAATTATCCTGACACATATAAGGAGTTTAACAAAGCTTAATTTTCTTTCCAGTTTGCTTAATGTTTGCTATTTTCAAAACCTTTTTTTCCTAATAATGTAATAACTAGCTTTGACAGCAGCGACAAAGCCATACACAGCTCATGCATGCTCTTTCCCTGAAGACCAGCTTTCTCCATTAGCATCTGAACACGGCAAATCCAAATCTCTCCTAAAATCTTCTAAGTGACTTCAAAAGCCCTGTGTGCATTAGTCTGGATCACTTGAGTATATATTGCACATTTAATTAAACCTGTTATTTCTGGAAACAAAAACAAAACATTTAGGAAGAAATGTTTTGAGAAACCATTGCTTTTCCAATAATGTGACGTGTGAATAATTTAAGAAATCGTTTAAAGCCATAGTTTATTTTAATTAGTTTCTGAACCCATTCATTTTCAAACTGTGCTTTTATTTTCTTCATCTACCATTGCTTTGTGCCACTTCTCTTTGAAGTTATCTGTTATTCTTAAAAAAGGAACTGGATGGGAATTAACTTGCTTCTGACTATATCCATTTATCCACTTGAAGATCACTGTGGCACACTGAAAAATGTACTAGTTTTGAAAAATGACAAAGCTCCCAGGATCGAAAAGGTGCTTATCCTCTCACAGGAATCTATTTGCTCTGTTATTTTGCTTTCCTTGGCAGCTAGGGCTAGATTCTTCAAAGGGAGATGCAGATTCTATTTTTCTTTATCTTTCCTACTATGAAAATTATGTCTTGCTTCTGCATTGACAAGGTTTTGCATCAAAAGTCCTTTCCTATTTGCACTGCAAATAAAAATCACAACCCCATTGTAAATTGCTTTAACACCTTTTCAACAATCTAAACCTTACGAGGAAAGATATGTTGGCTATTGTGTTTACATTATAAATGCTGCACAGAGGTGTGTTTATAAGGAGGTTGTATGTTTGATCTTCCATTCCTCAGTCCTTCCCTTGGTATTATCAGCACGTAGAAAATGGAATCTGTCTAATCTATTCCGACTGAATTAAATGCACCAAATATATTTCACTTTGAATTTCAATTGGTCCAAAACCTTTGTCTTAACCACAGAAAGTCAGTAACTTACCTGGTTTTTGTCCTCTTGTGTTACCTCCTTCATGTTCCAGGACTTTGGATAAATATGATGCCAAATGCAGCTGCTCTTGGAACTCACAACTTCCCATACCTCAGGAGACACAGGTCAGTTTTCCCCAAGAATTCTCTCATGTCCCATGCCCACAATGACATAAATACCACGGAATCCTTCTACCTGCCTTGAGATACACAAGAATAACTAAATGAAAGGATAATGCTAGAGCTTTCACATTAGATAGTCAGGTAACAAGAGATGAAAAATGGCCTTTCATTATCTGAGACGTCTCTTGTATCTAGACACAGGGTCTCAATATTGGATGCTGACCACCTCTTAAAATGTCCTGTATAGATGGTTTATTTTTCCCATTAGAATGTTGGTGTTTTATCATTTATCAACTATCAACATTGGGATCTAAAAGGAGACTAACAAAAGCTTCATTAACATCTTGTAAATCATGTATGACTTTGATAAAATAAAAACTAAATTGTAATAGATAAATGTTTAAAGAGTGAAAAACGAAGAATGATTGTAGACTTTGGTAGAAATTCCTATTGTGGCACAACTATGGGACTCTAGAAGATTTTTTCCTCTTGCTTTGATTAAAAGTGCAGTTTCACATGAAATACTGTGATATTTCATCTCTAGCTCCAAGGGAGGCTCTGTGGAGATTGTCGTTAACCAGTGTGGTCAGGCAAACCAGCAGCTTCCCTGATTAGTTCCTCCTGCTGTTCAGTATAGACAAAACCTCAATCACAGGATGTTCTGGAGAGCTTGAGTGTCCATATTCCAACTGTGCTACCTAGAGAACTGTCAAGTGTCTGTAAATATTTTGCAGTTCCTTAGGAAAAAGTGTTAGCCTTCTAAAAAACAGCAGAGTGAGACTGTTCCTGCACCTAGCCCTGGTTCTTGGTGGCCTTGGTTTGCTTGCTTATTCTCATCATTCCGTCTGTCTGCTTAATCCCCTATCTCTCTCTACTTCTCTCTTTATGTGGTATATGCCAAAGAGTACTGTTCTTCTGATACATTATCTTCCTCCTAGAATCTGCAGAAAATCACTGATTATCCTTAACTGACTCATTCACGACCTTAGTAGGGACTGGAAAGTCAGTCTCTGCACAGAAGAAATATGCCTGGATATGCAGCGGGGACGGAAACGGGATTCCCATATGTTATTCCTCAAAATTCTCAGGTTGATCATCCTAATTTAACATTCCCTTTTTCTCACTCCCATTGCTAAGGTGAAAAAAAGAAACTTAGTCATCATTACATTAATTCCAAGTTCTTTCTGATCAACTTGCCATTTTAACATACTTTGTCCCATTTTCTCTCCCAGATGGTGAGTTTGAGTCTTCTGAGAGAACTAACAACTTCAGAGCCTTGAAATGTGCATCTACCACACAAAACTATCTGTAAGTACATTGTTTGTTTTGAACAAACCTTCTGTCCTTTTTCTATTTGATTAATAAGAATAATCAAACATCTAAATAAAAATCATTGTCTGTTACCACTGGAGAGTGTCCAACCTAGTCACAGACAGCTTGGAAGGCTGGCAAAAGGCACGATGCATTGTGCTGGGGGACATCCAAGCCGGCATGGAGGGACCTGTGTGCCATCTGCCCTCACCACTTCTGCTCGGATCCCAGTCCTATCATTTTAATCTCGTTAGAACAAGATTCTTGTCAAGCCAAGAGATGAGATTTAGCTGCAGCTCCCAGTTTCACAAACTAAAGAAAGCCTCACAATGAGGAGGCCAGCTTCTTGAAATATCTTGAACGACCTCTCAGCTCTCAGGTACAAACATATCTCTCAGTACTGCATATTCTATAAAGGGTGGGGTACCTTTTCTCTGTAATTTACTTTTCCACACCATGAGATTTGGGAAGAGTTGAAACCTTTCAGGTTATAACTGTATGCTCTCCATGCACAGTGCTGGAAGATATTATGTGTTAATTGTTTGTTGCTTGAGAGCAAAGCAGGCCCACTGAGAAGCTGTCCCTTTCATATTTGTAAAGCTGCATTTACCAGGAAGCAAAGTTCATGAGAAAAAAAAAAAAAAAAAAAAGCTGAAACCCTTTCTTCACAAAATAAAAACACATTATTGACACTCTATTTAATGGCAACATTCAATTGTTTCTTTTCCATCTTTATTTCCCCTCTAAGGCCCAGCTTATTGGCTCATTATGTGCCTGGAACATGAAGGATGACAAGGAGATGGAATTCTGGCTCAGCAGTTTCAGACCCAGCCCCCAACTCACTCAGCCATCCCCCCACCTCCTCTCTTGCTTTTCTCTTCTCTCTTCCCCCGCTCTCCCGCCTCCTGCTGCAGATCTCTTTCTGCTGCCTGGCAACCGCACCACAGGCAATGTCACACAGGATTGCTTATTACAGCTTCAGAGAAATAAACAGGAAGAGGAAAATTCTTGCTGTTACATTAGAACTGTTATGTACAATGTTCCAAAACCAGGTAATTCCAAGAGTGATATTACACTAGAATTTTGCACGATGATACCTAGGTCTTTCCTTACATAGATAGAGAGAAGATGAAGGAAAAATGAAAAGAGAGTTTTTAGATGGCTTTTAGCCAGCAATGTATTTAATATATCCATTTCGTTGGCACAGACTTCAAATATAACTCTTTCTGAGCTTTGAGGACTTGAGCAAGAAATGTTACAGTTGTGATTTGAAAAGTGCAATGTGAATATGAAGTGTAAGGTTCTACTGCTTACCATTATTATCTTCACTCATAATTATCGTGTAGATGTTTTTCACAAGACTTAAGGGCATCCTGTCGAATATCTGGTAAGGCAGTCAAGACCTGTCTTTCTTTTAGTATCATTTATTTGCTTACATAAGGGTCTTTTTGTTTTTTTAGACATTCCCTAAATTTATTGCTTCCAGCAGCTGATGTGTCGCCTACTGGATCAAATGAGCACGAGAGACCTGGTGGCCCTTCCAGGAATGACACTATTACAGAGAAGATTAACAATTAAATAAATCACTAAAATAAACTCTGCTAACGCATAAAATGGAAAAATCTTTTTCCATTTTCTACTTAGGATTCTGTGCCTCTCTGCAACAGGAATGGTTCTATATCAGGATTTCCTTTTGTGTCCCATCTGTTTAGCCAGGCAGTGGAAGGAAGCAGGTTTCTTCCTAATTCAGTTTCCTGAGCGTGATATCCAGAGAGCATAAACACTATTTGAAGTGTATTCCTCCAGAAATCTAAACTCATCTTTAACCTGATTGTAAAATACTTTTGAGTTCCAGATCCCTATTCTTGTTGACCTGAGTCATTGAAAACAGTACGACTGGCCTATTTACTAGGGCAAGTTAACTACAAATCATAACCAAGACTCCATCCTTAACCTCTTCTTGCACATGAGTCAGCTTTAAAGGCATGGGTCCCCAGTGCAAAATCACAGTATGTGAGAGTGTAGGGAATCCTAGGCATAATGGGTGATTGATGTACGTACCCTGATAGGGCAGGGCAGGGGTGGTGCCAGGGTTTCTAACAGGGTTAATTATTGGCAAACAGTAGGTGTCCAAGGTATGGATGAGAGAAGTCAGAGTAGAATCATTTGGTATGACATTAGAATCAGTGACTGTCACTAGGGAAAATTATCATAAACAACTAGACAAAAGTGTCAGATAACCAAGGTTCCCTGCCTAGAATTCTGGATGAGGCTGTTTTTAGAGAGAGTGGAATAAAAAAGAAAGAAGTAATCAGATATCCAGGCAGGCAGACTGTGCCAAACACAGATGGGCTAGATGGGAGGGCCTCAGCCTGATGCCCTTTTCATCAGTCAGACCAGAATATTTACCTTCAGGACCAAGAAGCACAATCTCACTATGTCCGGCCATGAATGCCTCTGCTCACTCCTTAGAATTCAATAGTTTGGTGACTAGATGAGACTTCTGGAAGGCACCCCTTGCTTGCGGTGTATAGGACATACCAGGCAGATGTTAGAGAGGAGAAGCAAGGCAGGACTACTAGTACTGAGGTCAGGAAGCTCATCCAGGGCACAGGCTTTGATCAGACCAAGCTCTGAATCTCAGTTCTGATATTTCATGATTATGTGAACTTGGGAAAATTACTCAAGCTCTTGGAACCTCAGTTTTTTCATCTATAGGCTTTCAATGAATGTCATTAATAACTGTTTGATTAAAATTACTATTATACTTTAAAGGACCAAAAACCAATTGCAGGAAATCTTTATAATATGAAAGCAAAAATAGGAAGCAATTAAATTATTCTATCTACATTTATGGAATTGAAAAATGATGATAAGTAGAATTAATAACATTAAACGGCATGCTTTCAAAAATTGAAATTACAGAATATATGTCAAACTCAAAGAATTTTTTCTCTCTGTCTTACCTTACTCCAAGCTTGCCTCCCGTATCACAATATGTGCATGTGCTGCAAACATTCAGGACCTTGTCTTACAGGCTAAAACTCTTAGGCCAATAATCACACTACGTGACCTGGTAATTGAAAGTTGTGTGGAGGGTTTGTTAACCATCATTGAAAGCTTTGCTGTATACTGTTACGGTACATTTTTTACTTACCTCTGGGAAGTGAAAAATTCTGTGTGTTCCCTCTGCAAACAGCTGGGCAAGTTTAACCTGTCCATACACTTTCAAACAGGCAGTTTGTGAAGAATTCCAATTCCATCTAGGGAAATCTCTACTTTCATTCTAGGCCTCATTCGTCCCCCTCTTATTGTCTTCCTGGGCTTCTGACCTGCTGGACTCTGTCTCTGCTTTCTTGCCTATGCTTTCCACTTGGTTCTGACAATAGAATGTGTTAGGAAGATTCCACTTTCAATTTAAACTCATCCCTACCTTCTCCATGGTTGACAGATTATCTCATATGACTGATCTATGGTCTTCAGGAACTTAGCATCAGGCAGCTAAGCAACAAAATCTGATTCTCAATTAGAGGTAAATCAGGCAGGCATGTATCTATTTTTCTAAAGTTATGAAAGAAATTACAAAACCCCATAGCCCAGTATTTTTCAGAGGAGTTTAAGGAGCAGCTGCATCAAAGTCACCCAGGGGCTTATTAACAAATCAGGATTTAGAACCCAGTCCTGGATTTACTAGCCAGCGCCCCCAGGCGATTGCTATAAACATTAAAGTTTGAAGCTCATTGCCATAATCTCTTGAAGATTTGGACCAAAAAAAAAAAAAAAAACCCCTTAAAAGTGAGTAAGTGACAATATAAATCCAGTTTTTCAGTAACAGTTTTTTTTTTTTTTTAATCCCATCTAGCCAGACTTTTAGGAAGGATTTCTGTGTAAGAATATAGATCTATCCTTTTTAAAGTTAGCAGACCATTGACATAAAAACAAAATAAAGCAAAACAAAGAGATTCATGAAGGGCAACAAATAAGACACATAATACATTAAATTATCCTGTTTACTAAGGACTCCTAACCACTCACCCATTTATTCAGCAAATACTATTAAAAGACTATTGTATGTCTTAGGTGCTGAAGGCATCGGACCTTAGTCTAAACAAAACAAAGTCACCTTTCTCACTGAGGTTCCATTCTGGTAGGAGAGTCAGGCAATGGATAACTTAAAAAATAAATCTTTTCAGGTAGTAATAAATGCCTTGAAAAAGAGTGAAGCGGCACTGGAGATAAGGCAGGAAAAGCTGTTTTGGAGGGAGAAAGGGATAGGGAAAATCCTCTGAATGATGTGAAAGAGGATCCATACGGAGATAGGAGGAAAGAGTCTTCCAGGCAAAGAAAGCAGTGAGTGACAGGCCATGAGGCTGAGACTGCATTGGTGAGTTTTAAGAAAAGCAGGTAGGCCAGGGTGGCTGCACTGAAGAGCAAGGGCAAATGGTGGGAGATCAGGGCACGGAAGGGTGCAGGGCTTTGTAGGTTACAGTAAGGAGGTCATACTTTACTTAACTCATAATGAGAAGATACTGCAGTTTTGAACAGGGAAGTTGTATCACCGTATGTACATTTTTTAAAAAATCATTCTCTTGTGTAAAGTACAGACCATAGAGGAGAAAAGTTGGAAGCTGGAAACCATCCTGGAGTTATCTCAGTAGTCAATAGAAAATAAAAATGGTAGTGTGGGTGAGAGTCCTATCAGTGTGGATAGAGGAGGACAACTTCAGGATATATTTTGGAGGCAGAGCTGGCAAAACTTTTACTGTGTATGGAAAATGAAGGAAATAGAGAAATCAAGGATGCCCCATATGATTTTGGCCTGGCCAACTGATTGAATAGTAGTGCATTTTATTACAATGTGGAGTCTACAGGAAGAGCACATTTGGAGAATATACGGAATTCTCTTGTCATGATAAGTTTATAAAACCTCACAGATATCAGAGTCAAGATGTTAAATGTGGAGTTGGGTATAATAATCTGAAGCTTAGAGCTCTAAAGTGGACATAAAAACTTGAGAACCATCAGTGTTTAGATATCTAATGCCAAAGAAATGGAGAGGCTCTGCCAGGCAGTGACTATCCACAGAGAAGAGAAGATGGGGAATAGAACCCTAAACTACCCTAATATTGATGTTTGGAGGATAGAGGAGTAGGAGCCAGTTGAGGAGGCTGAAAAAGAACAGCCGGTGACGTAGTAGGAAAATGAGTGTGGCATCCTGGAAGCCAGGTGAATGTTTTGGGCATAGGATTATCTCATGGTGTGTAGTGATGGAGATGGCTATTTGGTAGCATGAAAGAAGGTTCATAGCCAAGGGTAATAATAAATACTTGGGTGTTAGTTACTCTCACTTACTTTGTATTTTAATGAATGAAGGACATAAGAAAGGTCCAAGTGAACTCTCCCAAAGGACCTCCAAAATGGAGAAAACAACACTGAAAACACCCTGACAAGCAGAGACATAACATGCCATTTTCCCTACGGAACAGAGACATGTCTAAAAGATAGGAGGTTTTTTTTTTTAGACTTCTCCCAACAGTAAATCAACATCATTAAACAGCTTATTGAAAAGGGCAGAATAAAATATGCTGATTAGACCTGCTATATCTTCTTGGCATTTGGGAGAGGAAAGGTTAAGGTTGAATAAGTAGTAACTGAGAGCTAATATTCTTAGCTTTCCAGTAGGTCACACAGCAATTTAAGCCACATGAAAAGGAGAAGGTGGGAGGGCAAAGGCATATTTCAGGTTGTGGTGGATTGTGTTTTTCTATGTGCTCACTAGCTCAGAGACTTTACAGAAATAATGACACCCTGACTAGACAGGAAAGGAAATTGGTGCCCCTGTTTAGTATTTATTGAGTGCCCAGAATGAGAGACATTTAGGACGCTTACATGTTGGGTGGCTAGAAAGTTGTGGGACCGATTCCACATTTCATTACTTGGTGTGCAAACTTGGTATGATTTCTTTTCCACAGGGTTTGTTTATAAGGCATCTAGAAATACAGATCTCATACACAGTGTTTTTAAATCTATAAGAACAAGTCTTTCTCTCTCATGCACAGTATTGATTAATTTTGACTTTTTGTTGACATATAATTTAGTTTTTTTTTTTTTTTTAATGTGTTCGCAGATTTAAAGTTAATCCCACAAAGGAGACCAACTGCTAGCCAGATATTTTTCTGGGGGCTATTTTTAAAAATCTGTCTACTCAGATTTTTAGGAAGGATTTTCTCTCTAAGAGTGTGGACCTACCTATTTTATGTGAATAGACCACTGATTTACATATCAGTAGAAATTTCACTTCATGGGAAATGAAATCACAAAAATAAAAGGTAGTCTCCACTGCCAGGTTGAAAGAACAAACCAAACTAAATTCTGACGCTATAATAGGATCAGATGTTTGGTAAAGTTGATCTCTTCCTTTTCCTGATTTATCCTCTGTATAATTCAGGATACTTTGCAGGAATATGGCTGCACTGGATTAATCTGCACCCTATGAAGTTGCAGAAAAAATGTGATTATCCTCACTAACAGAAGGGAACAAAAGCATAGGCAATCCAAAATGGTAGCAAATTCCCTGAATCATGCCCATTTGGCTTTGAGATGTGTTTTCTATTTAAGCTTAATATGGGTGCATCTGATTTTTCTGGGAATTTACTTCAAAGAGAATAATGAAATGTCACAGTGAAAACTTGGCTCCCTTTGAGCTGGGAAAGTCTCCAGTTTTCCTATCCTAATCCTGTTCATTCAGGAAACAGATATGACCTTGCTCAAAGTTCTCTCTGTACAGAAAAACTGTACACCAATTCTTTGGATTTCAAAGGGCTTCCTCACAGAGATCTAAGTTCCCTTAAGGCCAGAGCAATAAGTAAGCAGAATGCTAGACAGTGCTTCAGCTGAGAAGGTCGAAATGCATGCAGACAGAAATGAACTAGGCTGCTAGGTGAGGCTGAGGAAGGATTGCAAGGGAGTAAATAAGCTCTCCTGGAGCACCCACCCAGCTTTGTCATGCAAAGCACTATAGTATATGTGATAAGCCCTCCAGTTTATCTATAGATCATTTCTCTTAATAACTCTGAAATCTTTAAATACTTAATTTGGCTAGCCTCTTACTCTGAAAAATAATACACCATGATTTTGTTGTGAAAAATGAGCTAATACTCAGTGCTCAGCTCCATATAAAGTACAAAATCAATGCTCAAAATCACATGAGTTATAATTAGAGTCTATGGACTGAACTTAAAATTGCCTCTCACATGGAAAAGTATTGTTTTTCCAATATATTTAGTTAGAATTGTGCTTAGTAAAATGCACTCTCACTTAAAAACATAACTAAATTCATGTATTCCACAAGGAAATGTTAAACAACTACCATGTACTAGGTATGTTTACTCACTCAGAGATTTATTTTTGCCATATATTTTCTCAATCAAGTGGTCCTAAATGGAAAAACTACCGTAATATGAAAGTCCACATAATCTATGACACTACAGGTTGTCTTGAATAATAGTTATATGTAATGCAAAAAAATAGGATTGAATCACAAATGAGGGTGGAAAAAGAAATTAAAAAATTTAATTTTGAGACAAATGGGGACATTTGAATATGACTTAGATAAAAGAAGCTATCAGGTAAGTATTGTTGCTTTATTTGTGATAGAGGTATTACAGTTATGTCAGAGAATGTCTTCATTCTTAGGAGATTCATGCCAAAATATTTAAGAATAGTAAGATATCTGCAAATTACTTTCAACTGGGTCATAAAAAATAAAAAGAATATGGAAAAATGTTAAGTTTATAACCTAGGTTAGTAGTATAAACCTGAGCATTCTACTGTTCTTTTATCTATTTCTATATACAAAGATTTTCTTAGTAAAATTGGGAGAAGGGAAAAACAAAAACATGACCCATATACAATTCTAAATAAACAAGCTGGGAGCAGTGGCTCATGCCCATAATCCCAGCACTTTGGGAGGCTGAGGCTGGTGGATAGCTTGAGCTCAGGAGTTTGAGACCAGCCTGGCCAATACGATGAAACTTCGTCTTTACACAAAACACAAAAATTAACCCGTCGTGGGGGCGTGAGCCTATAGTCCCAGCTACTTGGGAGGCTGTGGTGGTTGGATGGCTTAGAGCCTGGGGACAGAGGTTTCAGTGAGCTGTGATTGCACCACCGCATTCCAGTATGTATGACAGAGAAGGTCTCATCTGGGGAGGGATGGGGGATGGGGAGGAAAGAAAGAAAAACGTATTCTATACGAACAAAGAATAATCTGTTCCAAGTATCTCAGTTAAGAGGAGAAAACTGAGGGCCGACAGGTTGAGTAATCTACCCAAATAACCAGATAATACTAAGTCTGATCACTTTCCACCAGAGAACATGGCAGTACTCATCTATCTAAACTGCTCCTTTTACTCTGGTCAAAGATTGAGAAATGGTGCCTTCAATCACAAGGGAGACAAATCAGAGAATGAAAATGGATCAACGTGAACCCATTCACACTAATGGAGAAACAAGTAAGCATCCTCGTGTGATGAGAAAGTCATATCATCATCCTCTCCTAATATAAAGGCCAGGAGAATTTTCTTCATGATAGAGGAAAAGAGATAGCAGGTCTTAAGTTCTGAAAAAGTAAGTGAATTTCAGAGAAACATGCCTTCAAACATTCTAACATTGTCAAAATAAAAACTGATGAAATATATTCATTTTATGTTATGTAGCAAAATATCCAACTATGATTGTAATTGATGTCACAGGTAAAGAAATAAGCTTGTGTGGTTGATATCTAAATAGCTATTACTACAATTAGTAATATAATATATTTTCTACAAGATACTCAGTGAATTTCAAAAGAGCAATGGGTGCTTAGCTCCATTAATGTTTATGAATTTTTAATATATTTATGTTTATGAACTTTTTAATAAGTATAATTATAGAAATGCATCAACTGTCTATAATTCAACTAAAAGGAACCTTCAATAAACCATATTGGAATAATGGACACATTCATTCTTTAGTGTAGGAAAGGTAAATTATAATACTAGTATTTTATAAAAGCAAGCATAGCACTATCAGCTTAGTATTCACTGTAGGTAATCTCCCACAATGTTAAGTATAGAGACCAGTATTTTTTAGCTACTCAGACAGTTTTACAACATTGAATATCCCTTTTCATTTTATCTCACTCAACAGCAACAGTTGTAGTTTGGCCTGTTTCCCCATCTTGCTTTCACTTCCACGGTCTGCAGGGTAGTTTAAAAAGAGAAACTTACATCTAGGCTACTGGACACGGTTATTATTCCAAAGAAATTCAAATTCTAAAATCATCAAAGATACAGATATAGTTGTATGCAATAAGGCAGCAAAGAAAAGCAATATGTTGTGTCTTACTATGTGAGGGAAAAGAGGATGCTAAGTCATGGTCCTTGGCTCCTTGCTCACAGAAAGGTCAATGCAATTCTCACTCACAATTTGGTGACTTAAAAATTTGATTAAGAAAAACACACCACCACCTCCCTGAAGACTCCATTTAATTGAGGCTTTAAGACACCATTTTTAAGATATACGTATAAACATATATACATACATACATATATGTATATAAAAATTTGTATTTCCAGCATTTCAAAATGCACTCATATTTTTGTGTCTACATGGTAATGAGAAAGAAATGACTTTTTCTTTTTTTACAGTAAACTAGGTCCACCCTGCCACAATATTCATGTGAATGGCTTCATATTATAGGCAGACCTTGCCTGGTTTATGTTACTGCACTGAATATGAGTGTGTATGAAATTAATTACATATCTAGAAATTCACTTATTTACTTGATTCTGTAGTATGACAAAATAGAAACTACTTCTTGGACTCCATTCTTTATTGATTAATCAGTGGCATTTTAGTAGGATACATTTTTTTTTTTCCTGGAAAATTTTAATTGTATGTAAGTTTGCATCCCAAACAATTCTGATAAAAATATAAAAGTGTTCTCTCATTTTTTTTGTCTCAAATTGTCTACTATTTCAATTTTACATTTTACATTGAAGAAATAAAAAGCAGACTTTCAAATATGTTTCATGAAAAAATGTGTCTATGGAGTGATAGGATTAAAAGTAAATATGCAATATACCATTTCCCATTCTACTGAAAAAAACAGGCAACATTCCATTTTTAATCACTCACTATAGAATATCTATAATACACAAATGTGGGGGCAATGGCATGCTTTCTGCAAAGAGCTCTGAGCTGAATGGGCATTTTGGCTAGTAGCACAGTCCTGCATAATACAGCACTCTGCACTGTGTCAGCAGTTCAAAGCAATACTTTATTCTTCGGATCACTTATTCATTATTGCTTCAGACAATGAGTATTGGATACAAAATAAAAGTGATGGATGCCAAGTGAACTGGTGAATGTGTTCTGAGTAAGAACACACGGAAAAGACACTGTGGTTCATTGCCTGATGAAATTACTTTTGGGTATTTAAATGCACCTACATTATGTTATGCATGAGCTGTTGAATGTGAACTCTGGAAGTTAGCACTGAAAAATTAACTGTCTCAACCACACAAAATGTATTATTTAAATCTCCTAAACTGTATATTAGAAATATTATTAAATAAATCCCTTATATGTACACTTGAGGCAACAATATTTTAGAATCAATATTTTAAAATCCATCTGGTACTCATTGCAATTATTCTCTCTCTGAGTAAAAAAGGGAAAGAGAACAAGAATGGAAAGAGTAGATATGTCTTCCAAAATACTGTGTAATAAATATGCCTATTTGAATTTGAAATGATGAGTTTAGGATAGGAAAATGATTCCTCATTTCTGGGAAAAACAACTATTTTGTGGGCCTATACTTTTCTTGACATTTGGCTACATAAAAATACCTGGCTCTTGCAGTTAAGATTATGCAGCTAACTGACTTACATAGCATTCTTGTCTGTGGGTCCATGTCGTTAAGTTTGTGACGTCCTCTATAATCGTCTCCCAAAGTGAAGTTCAATAATTCCACTTCCCTACTCAATAATTCTCTCCTAATATAAAGTGTTCTTCTCCCACATACACAATTTTTACAGAATAATGATCCGCTCCTTAGTTTTGTACTGGAGGCTGACCATTATGAAGCTCTGTGTGAAGACCTATCTTGTGAGAAAAAAGTAATTTGCATCTAGATCAACTTAATCTTGAAATTAGCTCTCAATCATACCATTATGCTAGAGAGTTATAGACTCATTAGAAATTTTAAAAATTGAATTTTTGTAAGTAAGTGGTGGCCTGAAAGCTGCATTTTGAGAGAATGTTCTGTAATTTATCTACCAAAATATCAAGGCCTTTACAGAAATCCCCACATTCTTAGAGAAACAGGGTGGGAAATTAGGGTTCCCCTAAAATATACCCCAGCTACAAAAGGCAGAGGAGAATTCCTCTGAACTATATTCAGTTTTAGGACTGACTCTCTTATAAAGGTATGGATTATCTTTATAACTCACTTTAGAGTGTGACATCATCTGTAAAATCTACAGGTATAAAGGTATTTTAACAAGCCTCAAATATTTGCGACAGTAGTCCCTTGAAACTTATTCTGAAAGAAAAAATAGATTCTTAAGTCAATAATTTTCAAAAATGGAAAGACAAAGTTCCATCTTCTATTTATCTAATGAATTCTATAAAGGGAGAAATTTACTAAAATTTTCACCAAAAATATTAATAACAATGATCATAAAGAATCACTTCTAGAATTACTAATTAGAACAGTAAGAGGTAACCTTAACTCAGAAACTAACCTGACAAGGGAATCAACATGTGATTAATGTATTTCTACTTGCCAATTCAAAATAAATTTCCTCACACAGACTGAAATTCTCAAGTGTCAGATGTAAGTACATTCATCTCAAGAGATAAATAGAATTAAAGTATTATTAAATGTCTTCCTTTTCTAGCTTGCTTTTTAGAATGAACTATTTTGACACTAACGAGGAAAGGCTAGAGAAGTTTTGATAAATTTGTGTTTTGAGGATTTTAATGTGTTATAGTTGAATTTCATAGAATTTATCTATCAAGACCTCAAAGCTCATACTTCTGGGCTATAGAAAATAAAGATTTAGGTGTTGGGTAGTAGAAAAGCAGACACCATTTATGAACCTAAATCTATGTAAGCAAGGAGATTCTGGAGGAACGAGAAAGAAACGAACAAATTGGAGCTCTATAGAGAAACAGTGAAGAAGATGAAACTCCCAGTGGGTGATCCTGCACAGGAGAGATGGGGGAGCATGAGATATGGAGACGGTCCAGGCCATATGTTGCAGTATCCTCTCCTGATGACTAAAATCTTATGTTTGGCGTGATTACATTTGCAGAGGATGGTGACATGGTATAGAACTATACATAGATTGCTACTGAGAAGAAATACCTGGCATAGCAGTATTGAGTGCCCATCTTTTCTACTTGACCAATGGCTATCTGTGTTTAGGAAATATATATTTTGTCTTTATATCCATAGTCCTTTACATCATGCTTAGACTACATAAGAAGCTTATAAGTATTAGTAAAATTGAACTAAATATATAAATAAATACGAGACAGTGGCATCCTGCAGCCTGTTTTCACTTTCTATTTTTGCTGAATGGGAGGTTCCTACTTACAGACATCAAGGAACGCCCTTATGTAGCAAATTTGAATGGTGTCAGCTAAAATATGCAGTGAATATATCTTTCCAAGATCCAATTTCCTGCCAGCTTTTTAAAACACGCAGATTGTCTTTCTCATTCAGGACGTGAAGTAGAAGGAGGTGGAGGAACAGACTTCACCCTGTCTGAACTGTTCACCTTGTTGAATATTTGAGAACCACTGGATGACTTGAGCAATGCCACAAGAAACAGTGCTGATTCTGTCTAGTTGCTATAAAAGAAAAAAATAAATACATTTTGCTGTGCTCTCTTGTCAAGTGTGAGGACTAACATCTGGCACCAGCTAACCTACAAAAAGATAATAGAATGTGTTTGGGGACCTGTAGGCCCAGAGATGAGGATAATTTGCAGACTCGATTTCTAATAGTTCAGGAGGAAATGCTTTCATCTGAATCACTGATGTGATCAAATAAATATGAGTGAATACTCGCCACTTGCTAAAGCAATTTATCTCTCCAAATGTATTCGAAATGTTAATTTTATCAGGGTGCAAGCTGCTAAAATGCAGCTAGTAGATCATTAAATTTCAATAGGGAATAGACTTCATATTTAACATAAACAGTCAAGTCATTTTGGCTGCCTGCATCTTGTGCCACATTTAGAAAGCCTTCTGTGTAACCATAGAAACGGTTTTGCTTAAGCACTGTTGCTTGTGTAAATTCAATTCATTCTGAATTAGCTGGAAAAAAAAAAGGGAGGGTTGTGTGATTTGTTTCTGTCCATTGCTTCCCAACTAGTGTCTTAGAAAATGTGAAGAGAAAATGAAAAATAAGTTTTTCTCTTTCCTTTCTTTGGGGGTGGGGTATGGATAAGATTGAGAGGCAGAATCCTTTTCTCCCAACAACACTGGCATCATGGAGAATAAAGAGAGTGGTCGTCTATAGCTCAAAATCTTTGCTGCCTAGTTAGGCATTTTTATCATTTGAAAAATATTTTCTATGCTTATCATTTTCTTAATGTTCCTTAATACATGTGATTTAGAAATACACTCTTCCTGCATATAATTTTACACATGGAATACAATCCCAGTAGAGATTTATTTATGGTAAGAAACTCTTCTTCTTGTTCTAGGAGATTTTAGGAGTTATCAGCCACACACACCATATAGCAAGTTAGATTAATCATATTCTTTTCCTTTTAGCACCTAGTTTAAAGCTGCTAATTGGTAGGAGATTGAGAGAAGAGGACACTTTGCCACATGAAGCATTGAGGAAAGAGCAGGTTTGGGTGGGCTGCCTGGAGCAGAGCCGGGGGAGTGTACAGGGCAGTAAAGGGAGGTGGGATGGTACTGATTTTTGAGAGAAACAAGGGAGAGCTCTCCTCTGTGCCCTTCTCCTGTCTGGAAATTTCTTCCAACATCATTAACCCATTGATGTTCTTATCTTCAAGGTTCGGTTCAAATTTTATTGGCTCCAAGATTTCACTAGCTCCTACCTCTCAATAATAATTACTAATTCCTTTTTTATCCTGTGGTGCATTGCAGATGAGTTTGTGTAAATTGTATATTCTTCTTCCCTATATTGCAACTGGTTGTTTAACTGTTCATCTCCCACACCAGAATGGAAGCTACTTGTGAATAGGAAAGCTTTCTTTTTCTTTTTTCAGCTCCCCAGAGTCTGTTTTAGACTAGATAATGCAGGTACAAACTGAAAGGCAGCAGTGATGCTAAGGGCAGGCATAACCTGTTTCATAATATTAGGGGTGGGAGTTAGTGCTACAGGGGAACGTTATGGAGGTCTGGAGGAAGAGAAAGGAAAGACAAAATAAGAGGAAAGTTATTGAATTCATTAAATATGCCAGTCACCATAACATCAATCCTAAGAGGACACCTATGATAGCCTGAAAAATGCCCCCACCAACATGTATGTATTTGAATCCCTGGAATCTGTAAATGTTACCTTACTTGGAAAAAAAGTCTTTCTGAATGTGCCTAAGTTAAGGATCTTGAGATGACGAGATAATTCTTGATTATCTGAGTGGGTCCTAAATGTTATTACAAATGTCCATATAAGAGGAAGACAGAGATCTTTCACAGGCAGAAAGGAGAAGGCAATGTAAAGACAGAAGCAGAGGTTAGAGGGATGTGACCACAATCCAAGGATCACCTGCAGCCACAATAAGCTGGAAGAGTCAAGAAATGATCCTACCCCAAAGTCTCTGGAGGGTGTGTAGTCCTGTTGACATCTTGATTACAGCCTAGTGATACTGACTTTGGACTTCTGGCCTCCAGAACTGGGAGCATAAATTTCTGTTTTTTTTAAGGTTGCAAGTTTGTAGTAATTTGTTACAGCAGTCACAGGAAACTACTACAACATCTAACGTATCCCCATTTCTTAAGGAAGAAAAAAATAAAATGAAAGTTAAGAAAGAGTCACCAAATTAGCCAAGTTATCATAGATAATTACTGGCAGAGGTGGGAATCAAACCAAAGTCTGAAAAACTTCAAAGCTGCTTAAAGCTGCTTAGTTTTTCTCATCCAGCATAAACAGGGGTTGGGGGAGGGGGGAAATCCCTATTTAAACCAAATTCTCTTTTATTGTGTCAATGTGGCACTGTTCTGTGGGCTGAGACACTATAACTGGATTGTCCCCTACAGCAAAATAAAGATAGAGATTTCAATTAGCTGACTGAGTAATTCAAGTAGACCTGTAGGCCTCTCTCATGATTACACCCTAAAGTAGCAAACTACATAAATAACCTTTTAAATAACATTTTAATTGTAGATATCCAACCAATGACC
This sequence comes from Theropithecus gelada, assembly GCF_003255815.1. Lineage (NCBI taxonomy): Eukaryota > Metazoa > Chordata > Mammalia > Primates > Cercopithecidae > Theropithecus > Theropithecus gelada. The sequence goes on from NC_037669.1 coordinate 112,650,351, forward strand.
TTGCCAATTCTGCTTCCCCCATTTTGTATTTCTTTATAAATGTCAAGTGAGAAATGACCAATTTTCTTTCAGCTTCTTGAAGCACGACTTGTCCATCTATTAGGCATTCACCAATAGTACATAGTACTAAGACCATGCTATATGCCAGGACCTGTTTTATATGTTTTTATTTTTTATTCTTGTGGGCACATAGGGGGTATATATATTTATTCTTGTGGGCACATAGAAAGGGTATATGAGATGTTTTAATTCAGATATGCAATATAAAATAAGCACATCATGGAGAATGGGGTATCCATCCCCTCAAGCATTTATCCTTTGAATTACAAACAATCCTATTACACTCTTTGAGTTATTTTAAAATGCACAATTAAGGTATTATTGATTATAGTCACCGTGTTGTGCTCTCAAATAGTAGGACTTATTCCTTCTTTGTATTTTTTGTACCCGTTAATCATCCCCACTTCCCCTAAGGCCTCCCAACACCTTCCCAGCCCCTGGTAAACATCCTTCTACTCTCTCTGTCATTGAGTTTAGTTGTTTTGATTTTTAGATCCCACAAATAAATGAGAACACGCAATGTTTGTCTTTCTGTTCCTGGCCTATTTTATGTAACGTAATGATCTCTAGCTCCATCCATGTTTTTGCAAATGACAGGATCTCGTTCTTTTTATGGCTGAATAGTACTTCATTGTGCGTATGTACCACATATGTTAGTTTACTTAAAGTCAAACATTCCTGCACTTCTTGGATTTACACTTTAGTAGGGGATTTTAAAAAGCAAAAGAAAACAACCAAGAAACAAGATAAATATTTAAGATATTTAGCATTATATTTTGAAAATAAATGCTAAGGAGAAAAATAAAGCCAACGGAGATGAGAAATGGGAGAAGTAAGGGTAGAGAGGGTGGTTGTGAAAAGCATCCGAGGAAGGTCTCTATGAGAGGACTTGAAGAGGGTGAGAGAACAAGCCACAGGGCATTTGTGGAAAACACAGTCCAGGCAGATGAATGAGACAACTTGACGACGCTGAGAAGAGAAAAGTGGAGCAGAAGACATGAGATCAGAGAGGTAGTTGGAGGTCAGTCTATGTACAGGACCTTGGAAGGCCAAGGGGGGGACTTTGGATTTTATCCTGAGTGAGATGGAAAGCCACTAAAGGGTTTTGAGCTGACATAATCTGGTTTACCTTTAAAAAGATAGCTCAGGGGATCTGGTAAAGAATAGTAGGCTATTCCGAAGTTCATGATTGTACATGGTTCGAGAAAAAAGGCAGATTATTCTATTTCCTCTTTATCTTGAAGTTGTCTCACCACTGAGTCTCAGAGACACTGATGATTCCAGGTACTACACTCTACTTTACTTTTGCCCTTTTTGATTTTCATAATGAAGCTCAAAACACAAATTACTTACTTTACTTTTGCCCTTTTTGATTTTTATAATGAAACACAAAACACAAATGACCTACACAGTTAAATGTCTTGCAGCAATATTGCATATCTTTATCTGAAGAGAAGCAAAACAGAAAAAAAATTCATTTTTTTGAAAGCTGGCCTTTTCTGAATGTCCTAAATTTTATATAGCCTGAGCCAACAAGAACAGCTTTGATTTTGCTTTCTTTAATGTTCTGAGAATCCTTTAAAAATTATAAATACAGTGTTCATTCCATCTTTCTACTTCACCAAGGACCCTTACACCAAATAAATTTGTAGCTTACAATTTCCCTTAGGTATAAATATGTGTAAATCCAGAATTTCATTAAGTATTAGTATTATTGTTTCGGGAGGTTTTTTGGTTTTGTTTTGTTTTGTTTTGTTTTTGGTAGAGATAGGGTCTCACCATGTTGCCCAGGCTGATCTCAAACTCCTGGCCTCAAGTGATCCTCCCCCCTCAGCCTCCCTTAGCAGTGGGATTGCAGACAAGAACCACCAACTATTAGTATTATTTTAATACATGATATGAACTCTCCATAAATGGAATGTGAAAAAGGGAACAAAGAAGAACAGAAGAAAGGCCAAGAGTGTTGAGGAGAAGGAAATGGGACAGGGAGGGGCAGGTGCATACCAAGATTCCAAAGTGCTGTATCTCATATCACTTAGCTATGTGGTTTATGTTCCATAAGCGCTTTCATCTCTACCTGCTAGCAGCTTCATCGGTGGTAGACGTAGTACCCAGCAATTGTTAACCAGTCTCCTGGATGTCTATCATGTACAATCTCTCCAGCTTCAGTGACAAAAACATCTCAGAAGATTTGGAAATCTAGTTGGGAGACAAATTTGAAAATCAGGATGACAATTTTAAACTATCTTGGGAATTCTGGGTTATACCGAGTAGCTCTCATGTTGGAACTCAAACCATTCGGACCAGATTTTATCCCTTCTTCTTCTTCTCAATAAGGCAAACTATACAAGTACCATTTTTAGGACAGTGCTTCTTACTCAAGAGAAGAACATGACAAGTTACTTCATGGTTAAACACAATCATAAAGGATTGTTCAAACTCAGTTTAACAGCGTTCCTGTAACCCAAGTCAGTTTGATTTTGCATGTGAGAAGGAACTTCTGTCTCTTTTATCTTTCACCTGTGTCAGATTTTGCAACTTCAGAAATGCTTTTGTAAATGAGGATTCCAAAATGCCCTTACAGTAAAACAAGATTTTTCTTTGTTTTTTCATTTTTACTGAGTAGAAAATTTTAAATAATCTATTTTTCTCTTATTTTAAAATCCCATTTTCTGCCTGCATATGAAAGAAAATATTTAAATGTTGGAAATTTTGCATTGCCACTTTTTTTCGATTTTTCTCTGACAGCACAGCTAGCGTTGTTTCCTTCCATACTGCCTTCATTTATCATGAATACTTGCTGTGTTTATTCTAAGAATCCAGGAAACAAACTGAAAGAACAAATCAAAAAGGAAATAGGAGTTGATCTTAGTAAACAATCCTACGCTCTATTAGCACCTAATAACAATAGCACTGGGATTCCCCAGTGGGTGGGTGTGTGTGTGTGTGTGTGTGTGTGTGTGTGTGTTTAGACCCTAAGAAATAGAGTTGGTTTGCAAGTAACAGAAAGGTTGTCAAGGGGTCAAAACTGTGCACTTCAGCTTGTGAAACAGACTCCAAATTTGGAAATAGAATTTTATGCTTTTTGACTCTTAAATTGTATTTTCATGGATATGAGGGTTTTGATATGAATAAAACATCAAACACATGAAACCTAAAAAAAGGGATGTGAGGAGAGTCTTTCATTACTACGTTAGTTGAAATGCCTTGTGATAACAGTGAGAAAAATGGCAAAATGTTCAGTATTTTGCTAAATATCTGGCACACTGTGACTAATGCAGCATTCATGAAGGTTAACACCACAATCTCTAGGGGAATATCGCTTGGGTCTGAATTCCAGCTTTCCAATTCACTAGCTTTGTGACTTTGAGCAAATCATCTAACGTGGCAAAATTTTAGTTTCATTATCTGTGAGATGGAAACAATAATACTTACCTCAAGGAGTTATTAAGACAATTAAATGAGTAATGAGTCATTGAGGCAAGGAAATGGGTAACGATATATAAGAAGCTTAGGATAGTACTTTGGCACACAGCACTCTCCAAACAAAAACTACGGCTTTTCTTAGATGTAAGAAAATATAGATAAAGTTGTGTCTTCTTTGATGTTAAAAGTTATGGGCTTACAAAATTAAAGCAATAAATGGAGAAAAGACAGTCTTTTCAACAAATGGTACTGGAACAAGTAGACATCAATAACAACGACAACAACAACAACAACAAACAAAAACAAAGACAAAAACAAAAACAAAACACCTTAACCTAAGCTTCACACTTTATTACAAAAATTAACTCAAAATGAATTATGGGCTTAAATGTAAAATGTTAAACTGTAAAACTTTTAGGAAAAAATTTGCAGGATCTAAGCACAGACAAAAGAGTGCATAGACTTGAACCATAAAAGAAAAAATTGGGCCACGTGCAGTGGCTCATGCTTGTAATTTCAGCACTTTGGGAGACTGAGATAGGTGGATCACTTGAGGCCAGGAGTTCGAGACCAGGCTGGCCAATATGGCAAAATCCCATCTCTACTAAAAATACAAAATTAGGCAGACATGGTGGCACACAGCTGTAATCCCAGCTACTCAGGAGGCTGAAACATGAGAATCACTTGAACCCGGGAGGTGGAGGCTTCAGTGAGCTGAGATTGTGCCACTGTACTCCCGCCTGGGTGACAGAGTAAGACTCTGTCATAAACAAACAAACAAACAAAAATAGAAAGAAAGAAAAAAAATTTATCACTTTAATCTCAATAAAACTTCAAGCCATTTGAATTCTAAAAAGCTCTTGAGAGGAAGAAAAAAGCCAGGTGCAGAGGCTTATGCCTGTAATCCCAGGATCTAGGAGTCAGGAGAATTGCTTGAACCAAGGAGTGTGAGATCAGCTTGGGCAACATGATGAGACCCAGCCTCTACAAAATATTTTTTAAAAATTAGCTGCATGTGGTGTTAAATGCCTGTAGTTCCAGCTACTTGGGAGGCTGAGGTGGGAGGATTGCTTGAGTTCACAAGGTTGAGAAGCTGAGACTATAGTTAACCTTGAGCCGTAATTGCATGACTACACTCCAGCCTAGGCAACAGAGCAACAGAGCAAGACAAAAAAAAAAAAAAAAAGAAAAGAAAAGACAAGTTACCCACTGGGAGAAAATATTTTGAAACTACATACCTGAAAAAGGATTAGTAACTAGAATACATAAAGAACTCTCAAAACTCAACAGTTAAAAAACAACAGCAATAAATAATCCAATTAGAAAATGGGCAGAAGACACATACAAACATTTAGCCAAAGGGGCTAGAGAGATGGTATTCACATAAGCCGAAATTAGGTTCAATCTCATTAACCATTAGGGAAATGCAAAGTAAAATCCCAATAAGATATTACTATATACCGATCAGAATAGCTAAATTAAAAAAGAGTGACAGCAGCAAATGCTGGTGTATAGAAATGCAGAGCAACAGGATCACTCATATATGGCTGCGGGGGTAGAGGAGGATGTAAAATGGTACAGCCACTGTGGAAAATAATTTGGAAGTTTTGTCCAAAACTAAATGTGCAAATACCATATAACTCAGCAATTGCTCTCCCAGACATTTAACTCAGACAAATGAAAACTTATTTTCACATAAAAACCTGTATATGAAAGTTTCTAACAGCTTTTTTCATAGTAACCAAGAACTGTAAACAACTCAGATTTCTTTCAATGAGTGAATGGTTAAATTGCAGTACATCCATACTAGAGACTACTACTCAGCAATAAAAATGAATAAACAATTGATATACACTTCAACTTTGATGAATCTCCAGGGAATTACACTGAGAAAAAAAAAAATACCAAAATGTCACATACTGGATGATTCCATTTATAAGACACTTTTGAAATCACAAAACTTTAGAAATGAAGAACCAGTTAGTTGTTGCCAAGGGTCAGCAACAGGTAAGGAGAAATAAGGTGAGTATGACTACCAGGGTACAAGAGGGACCCTCTGGTGGTGAGGAAACTGTTTTGTGTCTTGACTGTATCAACATCAAGATCCTGGTTGTAATATTGTACTACAGTTTTGAAAAACGTTACCATTGGGAGTCACTGTGTAAAGAGTGGTACCTCTCTGTAATATTTCCTACAACTGCATGTCAGTATAGTTATTTCATAATAAAAATGTTAATTTTAAGAACAGTTAGGGGGCTGAAAGATTGTTTTTAAAAAATCTTCAACTCTACCTATCAGAACTGCAACTATACCCATTCCAACAGAAAATATAGTCCATTTTTCAAGACTTTCCCCCTCAACCATTGGGCATTCTGTGCTCATCAAGAAAGTCTTCCTTATTCTAATCTAAGTTGCTTATGCTTTGTCAGCTTATTTTTTCTGAATCCAGTCAGAGAGAAAATGTCACCATCCTCAGAATATCCCTTCTTCTATAGGAAATTATGTTTCAAAACAGAAATGACTTAATTTTACTTTTTAGCAGATATTTTATGAGCTGAATCTCTGATTCATCTGCTCAACTGATAGCTCTTCATAGTCTTTGGTTTCCTTGGTGCTAGAAGAAGAAAAGAGATCAATCAAAAGCCTAGATAACTGCTTTTAGCTTTTCCTCTTTTAAGTAAAGGTGAATGACAACCTTTCAACAGGGGTTGTCAGACTCCCTGTACAGGAGCATTCCTACTGGCATCAGGGAGGTGCCGCTCAGGGTCAGAGGAGGAGGAAGGAGCAGGCACTCATCTTTTCTATTCTCCAGTCTCCTGGAATGACATCTCCAGGTAAGGGAGCAAACCAGATGAATAGGGCCTGAAGTGAACCCCCAGAAATCTGCAGCAACCCTACAGAAGAGGGACCTGACCATTAAAAAAAAACAAAGAGAAAGCATTTAAAAACAACAGCATCAACAACAACAACAAAAAGTCCCCATAAAAATCTCATTCAGGGGTAAGCAGCCTCAAAGATCAAAAATAGGCAAACTCAGGAAGATGAGAAAGAATCAATGAAAATGCTGAAAACCCAAGAAGCCAGAGTGCCTTTTCTCCTCCGAATGATCGCAACATCTCTCCAGCAAGAACATAGAACTGGACGGAGGATCAGATGGACGAGCTGAAGGAAGTAGGCTTCAGAAGGTGGGTAATAACAAACTCTGCTGAGCTAAAGGAGCATGTTCTAATCTAATGCAAAGAAGCTAAGAGCCTTGATAAAAGGACATGAGATTAAAGAGAGCTGCTAACTAGAATAACCAGTTTAGAGAGGAACATAAATGACCTGATGGAGCTGAAAAACACAGCATGAGGACTTCGTGAAGTATACACAAGTATCAATAGCTGAATCAATCAAGCAGAAGAAAGAATATCAGAGTTTGAAGACCATCTTGCTGAAATAAGGCAGGCAGACAACATTAGAGAAGAAAGAATGAAAAGGAATGAACAAAACCTTTAGGAAATATGGAACTATAAAAAAAGACCAAACCTACAATTGGTTGGAGTACCTGAAAGAGACAGAAAGAATGAAAACAAGTTGGAAAACACACTTCAGAATATTATCCAGGACAACTTCCCCAACCTAGCAAGACAGGCCAACATTCAAATTGAGGAAATAGAAAGAACACCACTAAGATACTCCACAAGAAGATCAACCCCAAGATGCATAATCATCAGATTCTCCAAGGTCAAAACAAAGGAAAAAAGGTTAAGGGCAGCCAGAGAGGAAGCCCAGGTCACCAAAAAAGGGAAGCCCATCAGACTAACAGTGGATATCTCAGCAGAAACCCTACAAGCCAGAAGAGAGTTGGGGTCAATATTCAACATTCTTAAAGAAAATAATTTTCAACCCAGAAATTCATATGCAGCCAAACTAAGCTTTATAAGTAAAGGAGAAATAAAATCCTTTTCAGACAAGCAAATGATGAGGGATTTCATCACCACTAGGCCTGCCTTTTAAGAGCTCCTAAAGGAAGTACTAGATATGGAAAGGAAAAACTGGTACCAGCCACTGCAAAAACATACCAAAATATAAAGATCAGTGACACTATGAAGAAATCACATCAACTAGTGCGCAAAATAACCAGCTAGCATAATGACAGGATCAAATTCACACATCACAATATTAACCTTAAATGTAAATAGGCTAAATGCCCCAATTAAAACACACAGACTGGCAAATTGGATAAAGAGTCAAGCCCCATCAGTGTGCTGTATTCAAGAGACCCCTCTCACATGCAAAGACACATATAGGCTCAAAACAAAGGGATGGAGGAAAATTTACCAAGCAAATGGAAAACAAAAAAAAAGCAGGTGTGCAATACTAGTATCCTATAAAACAGACTTTAAACCAACAAACATCAAAAAAGACAAAGAAGGGCATTACATAATGGTAAAGTGATCAACAAGAAGAGCTAACTATCCTAAATATATATGCACACAATACAGGAGCACCCAGATTCATTAATGAAGTCCTTAGAAACCTACAAAGAGAGTTAGACTCCCACACAATAATAGTGGGAGACTTTAACACCCCACTGTCAATATTAGACAGATCAATGAGACAGAAAATTAACAAGGATATTCAGGACTTGAACTCAGCTCTGGATCACGTGGACTTAATAGACATCTGCAGAACTTTCCACCCCAAATCAACAGAATATATATTCTTCTCAGTAATACATGGCACTTGTTCTAAAAGCGGCCACATAATTGGAAGTAAAACACTCCTCAGCAAATGCAAAAGAACTGAAATCATAACAGTCTCTCAGACCATAGTGTAGTCAAATTAGTACTCAGGATTAAGGAACTCACTCAAAACCACACTAATAAATGGAAATTGAATAACCTGCTCCTGAATGACTCCTGGTAAATAATGAAATTAAGACAGAAATCAGGAAGTTCTTTGAAACCAACGAGAACAAAGAGACAATATACCAAAATCTCAGGGACACAGCTATAGCAGTGTTAAGAGGGAAATTTATAGCAGTAAATGCCTGCATCAGAAAGCAGGAAAGATCTTAAATCCACATCCTAACATCACAATTAAAAGAACTAGAGAAGCAAGAGTAAACAAATCCAAAAGCTAACAGAAGACAAGAAATAACTAAGATCAGAGCAGAACTGAAGGAGATAGAGACACAAAACACCCTTCAAAAAATCAATGAATCCAGGAACTGTTTTTTGGAAAAAAATTAACAAAATAGACCTCTAGCTACACTAATAAAGAAAAAAAAAAGAGGAGAATCAAATAGACACAATAGAAAATGATAAGAAGACATCACCACTGATCCCACAGAAATACAAACTACCACCAGAGAATACTATAAACACTTCTACAAAAATAAACTAGAAAATCTAGAAAAAGTGGATAAATTCCTGGACACATACACTCTCTTAAGACTAAACCAGGAAGAAGCCAAATCCCTGAATAGACCAATAACAAGTTCTGAAATTGAGGCAGTAATTAATAGCCAACAAACCAAGAAAAGCCCAGGACTAGTCAGATTCACAACCAAATTCTACCAGAGGTAAAACAAGAAGCTGATATCATTCCTTTGGAAGCTATTCCAAACAATTGAAAAGGAAGGACTCCTCCTTAACTCATTTTATGAGGCCAGCATCATCCTGATACCAAAACCTGGCAGAGACACACACAAACACACAAAACTTCCGGCCAATATCCCTGATGAACTTCAATGAGAAAATCCTCAGTAAAGTACTAGCAAACCGAATCCAGCAGCACATCAAAAAGCTTATCCACCATGATCAAGTTCGCTTCATCCCTATAATGCAAGGCTGTTTCAACATACACAAATCAATAAACATAATTCATCACATAAATAGAACTAATGACAAAAACCACGTGATTATCTCAATAGATGCAGAAAAGGCCTTCGGTAAAATTCAATATCCCTTCATGTTAAAAACTCCCAATATACTAGGTATCAATAGAACTTATCTCAAAATAATAAGAGCTATTTATGACAAACCCACAGCTAATATCATACTGAATGGGCAACAGCTGGAAGCATTCCCTTTGAAAACCAGCACAAAACAAGGATGCCCTCTTTCACCACTCCTATTCAACATAGTATTGGAAGTTCTGGCCAGGACAATCAGGCAAGAGAAAAAATAATGGTATGCAAATAGGAAGAGAGGAAATCAAATTGTCTCTGTTTGCAGATGACATGATTCTATATTTAGAAAACCCCATTACCTCAGCCCAAAAACTCCTTAAGCTGATAAGCAACTTTAGCAAAGTCTCAGGATACAAAATCATTGTGCAAAAAATCATGAGCATTCCTATACACCAACAACAGACAAGCAGAGAGTCAAATCATAAATGAACTCGCATTCACATTTACTACAAAGAGGACAAAATACCTAGGAATACAGATAACGAGGGACGTAAAGGACCTCTTTATGAAGAACTACATACCACTTGTCAAGGAAATAAGAGAGGACACAAACAAACATAAAAACATTCCATCCTCATGGATAGCAAGAATCAATATCATGAAAATGGCCATACTGCCCAAAGTAACTTGTAGATTAAATGCTATTCCCATCAAACTACCACTGACATTCTTCAAAGAATTAGAAAAACTACTTTAAATTTCATATGGAACCAAAAGGGCCCATATAGCCAAAACAATCATAAGCAAAAAGAACAAAGCTGGAGGCATCAGACTACCTGACTTCAAACTATACTATAAGGCTATAGTAACCAAAACAGCATGGAGTACTGGTACCAAAACAGACATATAGACAAATGGAGCAGAACAGATACCTCAGAAATAACACCACACATCTACAACCATCTGATCTTTGACAAACCTGACAAAAGCAAGCAATGGGGAAAGGATTCCCTATTTAATAAATGATGCTGGGAAAATCGGCTAGCTATATCCATAAAACTGAAACTGGACTCCTTCCTTACACCTTATACAGAAATTAACTCAACAAGGATTAAAGACTTAAATGTAAAGCCCAAAACCAAACACACACACACACACACACACACACACACACAAAATAACTCAAGAAGAAAACCTAAACAATACCATAATACCATTCAGGACACAGGCATGGGCAAAGATTTCATGACAAAAAGGCCAAAAGCAACTGCAACAGAACCTAAAATTGACAAATGGGATCTCATTAAACTAAAGAGTTTCTGCACAGCAAAAGAAACTATCATCAGAATGAATAGTCAACCCACAGAATGGGAGAAAATGTTTGCAATCTACCCATCTGACAGAGGTCTAATATCCAGAATCTACAAGGTACTTAAACAAATTTACGAGAAAAAAAACAACTCCATCAAAAAATGGCCAAAAGACATGAACAGACACTTCTCAAAAAAAGACATTTGTGTGGCCAAGAAACATGAAAAAAAGCTCAACATCACTGATCATTACAGAAATACAAATCAAAACCACATAGAGATACCATCTCATGCCAGTCGAAATGACAATTATTAAAAAGTCAGGAAACAATAGATGCTGTTGAGGCTGTGGAGAAATAGGAATGCTTTTACACTGTTGGAGGGAATGTAAATTAGTTCAACCATTGTAAAAGACAGTGTGGCAATTCCTCAAGGATCTAGAACCAGGAATACCATTTGACCCAGCAATCCCATTACTGGGTATATACCCAAATGAATGTAAATCATTCTACTATAAAGACACATGCACATGTATGTTTACTGCAGCACTATTTACAATAGCAAAGACATGGAACCAACCCAAATGCCCATCAATGATAGACTGGACAAAGAAAACGTGGTATATATACACTATGGAATATATACACTATGGAATACTATGAGCCATAAAAATCAATGAGATTATGTCTTTGCAGGGATGTGGATGAAGCTGGATTTCATCATCCTCAGCAAATGTATGCAGGAACAGAAAACCAAACATCCTATGTTCTTACTCATAAGTGGGAATTGAACATTGAGAACACATGGACACAGGGAGGGGAACAACACACACCGAGGCCTGTCAGGGGGTCGGGGGGCAAGGGGAATAGAGCATCAGGACAAACAGCTAATGCATGCAGGGCTTAAAACCTAGATGATAGGTAGATAGGTGCAGCAAACCACTATGACACACGTATACCTATGTAACAAACCTGCACATTCTGCACATGTATCCCAGGACTTAAAGTAAAATAATAAAAAGTAAAATTAAAATTAAAACTTAAAGTTGTGATCTAGCATGAAATAATTGTTGTGATTTCAAGTGGGTGTTTTTTAAGGCAGGAAATAGTTTATTGTTTTCCTTAGGCTACGAGCTAAAAATGGAAGTGGGGACTGATTTATAAAGATACAGAAGTCTAGCCTAGGAAATGTATCTTCTAATGTCTGCAACCAAAGAATAGCACTTTCTCTATGTCATCAGCATGACCTTAATTTAGCATGGCCATTCATTGGTTGCCTCTAAATCCTACAATCTGGATGCAAGAAATAACAAAGTGTGTTTGGTTTTCAGCATCAGCAGGATGCTGATTAGGATCTATCTTGAAAACTAAATGAAACAATAAACGAGTATGAAAGTGCTTTGTAAACTGTCAAGTGTTATCCATATAAAAATTGCTTTTGTGATAAGCCGAACAAAATAAATACTAAATATAGGAGGGAGCAAACTTCCACGTTTTTGCTAATAGAAAATAAGTCTTTGAAAACAGAGACTTCTGTCATTATGTTCATTTTTGTAATTTTCCTCTCCTGAAAACCATGTCTTCTAATCCCTCTCCAACTTAGTGTTGTTCAATGCACAAATGATGTTTGTTGAATGACTGCTTGAATTAATTCTGGCAAATATGAAGGACGATGCATTGAAAAACCATCATCAGCACAACTTGTGCTCTGTGGTGCTTCTCCACCCTATTGTGATGAATTTGAACAGAATCATCAGAGTACTCTCACCTGGGAATCATGTGACAAATGATTCAACAGCATAGACACCTGGCCAGGGCTCAAGTTATTTTGTACAAATCGACCAATTGAGTTGGCCTTTGTTCTTTCCTCTCACTTCTTGGGCACTTTAAAATTGCAAACAAAAACACTAAAGGACATGAAATAGAAGCCGAATATTCTAAATAAGATTGAGTTCAATTTCGAAATCTCTTTTTGGCCCGTCATTATGTTTTGGTAATAACGCTACAAGTAAGATACAGACATTGTCCCCTAGAAATCTGTGGAGAGGTTCAGAGAAGAGAATATATCCATAAAGCATGGTGGGGACAGTGTGGGAAAAAAATGCTTAATACTGACTTTGGTGGGAGTGTAGTTCCGGAAGAGTTTACTTTGGAAAGATGGCATTTATCATGAGCCTGAAGAGATAGGTCAAATATGAGAGGCAAAGAGGATAGTCATTTACCACTGAAGAGGGTTCATCCCCTATTCTCTTCTTTTCCACACGGGAGCAAAAGGGATTCAACAAGATGAGTCTTAGAATTTGCTGAATTTTAGAAGAGGCATGTTATATTGATACAAGATATTAAAGTATTACCCAGATAGAGCCTACAAACAAATTTTAGGTTTCTTTTGCTCAATTATATTTTGAAGCAAAGTAAATATACTGTGGTAAAAGCATGGGATTTAGCATCAGACAAGATTAGGGTTCAAATCCTGGTTCCGCTACTTGAGCAGGTTATTTAACCTTTATAAACCTCAGTTTCTGTTTCATTAATATAAGAATTACAGTGGTATTTAACTCATCAGAATTTTGTTAGGATTAAATGGTATAATGCATGAAAGGGGCTTAACCTAATGCTTTGCTCCCAGAAAGCACTTAATAAACATACACTATCACCATTACAAGGAATTTCACCCTCAATTACTGTATTTCTCATCACTGCATCCTCCATTGTGCAAGAAAACATTGTGCAAGAAAATGGAAGTTACCCACTACTTTTTTCAGTGGTCAAGGCTTGCTGAGGACTAATGCCACAATACGTTAACCATTTACTGTTGACCCTCTCCAAGAATACTAGCAATTAAATGAGGTGAATAATATCAGATTTAAGTAAAGGCAAGCAATATTTCCTTATTGTGTAAAACTAAACTACCCCATGAGTTCAATAGCATTTGTATCCTCTGATAGAGTTGTGTGGCCTTGCAGTGCAGCTTATTTTGTAATTGCTTTTTTTCAACAAATTATCTATGCTAAGGTAAATTTTTCATTTTAAAATACGAATTGCAAAGTGGTTTAAATGTATCTGACACCTCCATGAATGGAAACATGCTGTAAGCTAAGTTGTATATATCATGCCTCCCTCACTGTCACAGAGAAAGCCCAGTGTGGCTGCTTCTCCGTGTACCCAGCAAAAGTATTGTAGATAGGGTTGATTTATTGGGCCTCAGATAGCATGGACCATCTGGGATTACTGAGGAAATCATCAGCCTTGGGAGGGTCACTGTTTAGACTTGCACAATCAGTGTAAGCTTGGACTCTGCACAAGAAATGTGGCTCATTATGCAGCTAGGCTATTAACTATCAACTTTCATTTAGAAATATAAATTCTGCTCTCTTGGCTGCCCCGCTGATCTGGTTATAATGTCCTGTGTGTAATGGAAAAGTACAAAGGCAAAAGATGGAAATTTAGACTTACTATAAGAGCAGTTGAGGACAATCCTGATTTCTGCATACAAATGAATTCCTTTTGCCAAACACACGTGTTCCAATTTACCCCATTGCCCCACTTTTAAACATCATGTTTAATTAAGTATGTAATGCTCCTGCTATGACTCATGTGATTTTGTTTTCTTATCCAGAAACTTACTCTTATTCGGGGTTTCTCTTATCTTTTTATTTGGTATTCTAATTTATTTTCCTTTTCCTTTTATTTATACCTTTCCCATTTTAAATGTGTTGTTGGGAGGAGGGCAGCAAAGAGAACACAAAGAACATTTTAAAGGATATTATACTAAGATTTCAGTTGAGCATTAACAAGAAATCATCAAGCTGACCCATCATAGGGCACACACATACACAAATCTTTACCAAAACAAAACAAAACAAAAACTATGTGCCATGCATTGTACCAGGCATCAAGGAAGAAAAGAGAAACACAGTATGCTCCCCATCTTGATAGGATGGTCCTCACTGATGGTGCTTGTGCTTCCCAGCCCCTTCCTATGAAAGCATTCTGGGGTTTTGCCTGCCGCTTTGATTTTAATGGAAGTTACCCACTACTTTTTTCAGTGGTCAAGGCTTCCTGAGGACTAATGCCACAATACGTTAATCATTTACTGTTGACTCTCTCCTAGAAAACTAGCGATTAAATGAGGTAAATAATATCAGATTTAAGTAAAGGCAAGCAATATTTCCTTATTGTATAAAACTAAACTACCCCATGAGTTCAATAGCATTTGTATCCTCTGATAGAGCTGTGTGGCCTTGCAGGGAAGCTTATTTTGTAATTGCTTTTTTTCAGTTTCAATTTCTTTATAAACCATGAGCCCTTCTATAGCCTCAGCTACTTACGCTGGTCTCTTTTTAATTTGGCTTCTCTTTTTTCTCTTCCAAAACTGTTTTAGCACCCTCATCTGTAGGTTCCATTCCTTAGATTAACCATTCTTCATTCTAGCATGACTCTGTCTTAAAGTACTCCCTGTAACAACACAGTGATACCTAACTATATATGGATATGCCAGAGTCATATCACCTCTTGTTTGAAAAGCAAAGTATTCCTATTGCCCAGAGGCCCCACAGACACCCTATCTCTAAACAATCCTCTCTTTCCAAATTTGAAGAACTCTGAGTCTGATTTTGGAAGACTGCCAAGAACTGTAGGAGAAACTCTATGTACTTTTCCAAAGCTACTTTCTATATACAGTTAGCAAAGTGTCCTAAATTTCTCTGAGTCTCAGTCTCATTGCTCTGTCTCTTTTTTAATATTACCCAATCTTATCATACTTCTATTTTTAAATTCACCTAGTGAACCACTCTAAGGATGTTCTAAACAAACCCAATCTAATTAAAAACCCAACTTTAAACTGTCTTATTCGGGCTTCCTTAGATCTACACCTTACCCATATGTTTGGAGTTTTTTTGTTGTTTTTTTTTTTGTTTTTTTTTTTTGCTTTGTTAAGAGGTTACTTTATCTTCTGCATAGACCCAACAGATGTTTATATTTGTAGCTGGTGTGCCTATGGAGACATCTCATCTCTACAGTTTGAATGAAGCCGTGTCAGCAATAATGTACTGGAGTCTCTTTGGTCACGCTGATAGCCAGTAAGCAAGGACATATGAGAGGCCATGAAAGAATTCTCCGGTAAGCTCCCCACTATTAGTCTTACTGTAAACATCACTGGTGACAAAAAGTGTTGTTTGGAAGGTATAAAGCCTAGCATCTTAAAAATCTGCAAGGCTGATGTAATTGTTCTGTTTGATTAGCTGTGGATAAGAAAAGACACATACCTTGGAAAATAAAAAGATAAAACACTGTCTCTTTGTTTAGCCAAGGTAAGGACAATTTCTTTAAAGCTGATCCAAAACTTGTAACAAAGATGCACCTAAAGATATGTCAACCTCATTACTTACCCTGGACCTTGTGTGATTTTTTACCAATCACAGTATAAAGGGTTAGGTGAACCAGCTATGGTCCCTTGGATGCACTGCTAGTAATCTTACTTCTTAAAACAGTCTCTTTATAGAAAAGACAATCAAAACATCATGGGAACTGGGATGATGCATAAGAGTATTTTTACTCTCTTTTCATTAACAACTAATGATGGAAAATGTTCCTTCTTGGGGCTTATAGTCTCCTTCCTAGGTCTGTTCCTAAATAGTCCATCTGCTCCTATGACCCACAGCTTTCTTGACTTAGCCTTATATTACTTCCTGTGGTATTATTACATTTTCCTTTTTGCTGCCATATTACCTTTAAAATAGATTCCAGAAATGCCCTCAGAATCTTATTAATCAAATTGGCTTGAAGTGGAGAAGGGACCTTGGAGGAATCTTCAATTCCTTCCAATAGATAGCTAGGTAGATAGGGGGAGGGAGGGAGAGAGAGAGAGAGAGAGAGAGAGAGAGAGAGATGATAGTTAGATAACAGATACAGACAGATACTCAAAAGTTATTATTTTCATAATTTCTACTGATTAAGTCTAGTTCTGATATCTAAGAAACCCCAATGGTGGCTGTAATGTTGAAAGGCAAATAAAAGTTAAAATAAATCATCTTTTAAAAAACACAAAAAATAATGCCCCCCGTGTAATCAGTAGTTCAATGTTTGTCACAAAAACTGAGAATAACAACAATAAACAAAGTCAAATTCTCGATATCGACCCTCAGCATGGTTCAATGTCAAATGTGCTCATTTACCAAGCTCTCTTATCTGATGGGCTCTCTCGCTGCACATAAAAACCTTTTATGTAATATTAAATATACAGAGGATTATGTAATTCTTCCATTTAATATGTGCCACCAACCCTCTTATTATTATACTATTTCCTTCTCCAAGTAGCAGTTACTCCTAATTACATTTAGTGTTTCTGAAGGAGACTTTGTGTAACATGATGGTTATTCAGCATCTGTTTCTCAAGCAAGATGGGAAAGATGATCTGCTATCTCTAAAATTGTCTCTTGTACTCCTATTAATGTGTTTTCTGCTTTGTGCATCAATTTCTGAAAGACTTTCAATATGTTTTACCTGATACCTTAATTCTAGCACAAAATGTTATGAGAAAATGCTATGTCTATGAATTAACCATTTACTGCCCAGCATTTACAAAATAATATTTACAGCTAGGTAAGAAGTTCTTTGAAATTCTCTTCAAAGCATTGTGATGTATCTGGATTTTTAACAATCCCCTCCCCTACATACTTACAAGAGAAGTTATAAATATTATAATAAATATTAGTTGTCTTGGCAGTGGTCATTGATTAAAGAGGGACTAAATGATGAAAATTTCTCCCCTTCACTAATAAGTATTGCAATACATTTTCTGCAGCTTCAGCCAGTCTCACATGTTCTTTCCCAGAGCAGTGTTAAAACATCAGAGAAAATATTAAGAATATTACAGTGAGATGAGTAAGTATTCTAAGAAACTGGCTTTGTGTACATTGCCTAAGCTCTCTACCCACCAGATATGCCTGCATAGTGACCAGCAACTCTCATGATGATTAAAGGAATAAGAAACAGCAAGATCCTTTTTAAATTAAATAGTGTGATGCCATATATCGTAAACTACAGTCCACAAATCACTTGCATTAAAAAAAAAAAACTTACATGTTTATAGAAAATTCATATTCTTGGACATCATCATAAATCTAGTGAATACTAATTTCTGTGGGTAGTCTCCTGGAATCTGCATTTTTAGTAGGCTTCTCAGGTAACTTATAAACATAACTAAAGTTTATTTATTTATTTATTTATTTTTTATTCTTTTGAGACGAAGTCTCTTTCTGTCACCTAGACTGGAGTACAGTTGTGCGATCTCTGCTCACTGCAACCTCCACCACCTGGGTTCAAGCAATTCTGTCTCAGCCTCCCAAGTAGCTGGGACTACAGGTGCCCACTACCATACCTGGCTATTTTTTGTATTTTTAGTAGAGACAAGGTTTCACCGTATGGGTCAGGTTTGTCTCGAACTCCTGACCTCAGGTGATCCACCCGCTTTGGCCTCCCAAAGGGCTGGGATTACAGGCATGAGCCCCCATGCACACCCTCATAACTAAAATTTAGAATCACTCTATGGGTGTAGCCAGTGTACAACTTTTACGGTACAAGATTTACTGATGAAGGCTAGGCTTAGTATTTAGTTAATAGCATTAATAGGTATGAATAAGTAGTAATATTTTCAAATAATGTTAATTAAAAGATTATCGGATGCAGTTAGAGGAAGAAAAGTGATTATGCAAAGTGCTTCTCAAACTTTACAATGCATACAGATCAGCTGGGAACCTTATTAAAATGAAGATCCTGATTCAGTAGTTCTTGGGTGTGACTTGAGAGTCTGCATTTCTAATAAGTTCCCAGGGAATGCTGGAGCTGCTGGTCTTTGAATCAAAGTCTCAGTAGCAAGGATTAAGAAGTTTGAAAAGGCATACCCTTAAGGACTCCTAGAATCACAATAGTCTCTCCAAGGTTTCACTTTCTAAGGTTTTAATTACCCACAGTCAACCTAGGTCTGAAAATAGGTGAGTGCAGTATAATAAGATATTTTAAGAGAGAGAGAGACCACATTCACATCATTGTTATTACAGTATGTTGTTATAATTTTTCTATTTTATTATTATTGTTGCTAATCTCTTACTGTGCCTAATTTATAAATTAAACTTTATAATAGGTATGTATGCATAGAAAAAACATAGTTTATGTAGGGTTTGGTACTAGGCACAGTTTCAGGGAGTATCCCAGGTGTTTTAAAATGTATCCCCCATGGATAAGGAGGGACTACCATAGTGTCCATTTTACTGAGCAGACTCCAAAATTTCTAGCAAACATCTAAGAAGTTATTGTTCAGTTCCAGACCCAGGAAATACGAATACTTGTGGAATTTTTTCCTTAACCTACAGAGTGTGCATTCTGTTTGACTTTCTACCCGACATGATCTGGGTTCTGTGAGCTCTAACTAAATGCAAGCTGTTTTTCCTTCCAGAGGGAAAATGAACCAGTTTGAAGAATGTCTATACTAAGTTGTAACATCTTATGGAAATGAATATGCGATAGTGTGTGAATTAATCCAGGAATAATATGATTTCAAGAAGACAGACGGTAATCGGCATCAAGAAATTGATGAGTTGACCAGTATGACCTAGAGTAACTACTGGGGATTTATACTTATGTGAGTGTCACTATGCTAAAGATAGCACAGGAATTCCAAATTTAATCTCCAAACAGCCTTATGAATTAAGTATACTTTCCTACATTTTACTGCTTATGAAATAAGATTTAGAGGTATTTTCCCAAGATCACACAGCTGGTAATGGCAAAAACAGAACCCCCATCTTCTCTGACTCCCAAGTCTCTAATCCTTTTATTATATCAAACTGCCTTTCTCCCAAAAGAAGAAAAAAAGACAATATTATCATAGCTTTTTTGTTTTTTGTTTTTTTCCAGAAAGCATAAATTCTCTATGAAGATTAATATTGCCCCATGGGTAAAAAACTGGTTCTTAGCAGAGGTAGGAAGGAATGGTGAAATAAATAAAACGTATTTATTGCAATGGTTGGCAGACAACACTGCATAAACCAATAGATATGTAACATATTGTGGTATTAAAATTTCAAGGGGGAGAAGGGAAGTGATTAGGGAATAAAAAGTTAAAAAGGCTTCTAGGGGTTTGAGTGGGCAGGAAGTGGAGCATGATAATGAAAGAAAGATTGAGAAACACATCATAGAGGGTGAAGTTCAACCTTTGAAGAAACACTGGCTTCTTTCAGCATTGCCACAATAATAGTGATGACCCACAGATTCTAGCGTATGGGAGTTATCCATCACCAACCAAGGAAAAAGCAACTCACAGGGTGGTAGACGACTCCATATTGAGGCAACCGTGTTAACCATTCATATGGCTGACAAGGCTAATGTGGAATTATGCTGCTTTCAACGAACTATTTATTCAAAGAAGAAAAATGTAAGGAAGGAGGAAAAGGAAAGAGTGAGACAGAGAGTGAAGGAGGGAGGAATAAAAGGCTTATAGCATCATTCCTTAGTAGGTACTGCTTACCCAGTATAACCAGACTGTTGTCCACAGTTGTCATTTAGAATGCATTTGAGCTAAAAACTGTCCAAAACAATATGATGAATCCCCTTGAACTTTACAAAAAAAAAAGGAATTCATCGGTAGCAACTGATTCCACGTGATAGAATGAGGATTACATACAGCTTTTTCAACAGTTTTGTTAAATATGAGCTAGAACAGCTGAGCATGAATGGAAGGAGAGTCGGGAAGCCCGTGGCACTGAGGGGCTTTCTGGAAGAGCATTCCTATTAAAAGAGGGATTCAGACACGTGCATGTGGTCCATTTACCATGGGTGCATCCTAGAAGGGGATAATTTTGAGTATAGAACATCATCTACTCCTCAACTTATTCTCCCAATAAGGATGCTTGTGAGGGGCGAGGTGAGCAATGATCCAAAGATTCTGGTTAACAAGTTTTGCTTGGAGAGAGAAAGCTGCAAATCAGAAATAACTGTTTTCTTAAGAAACTGGTAGTTTAAAATAACAATGTTTTAAGACCCATATACAGAAATGTAGCACAGAGGTTAGGAAGAAGAGTTTAGCAGCAAATGCAAGCTGATCTTGCCACATCAGGAGAACTGATGTATCAGAGGCACAGCAATTTTTGGCAAAGCAGAGCAGCTTAAGAACAGCACAGTGTTGGCCCAGCATTGTTCAGACAAGCTGCAATGAAATGCAGTGTGAATAATAATGGTAGGAGCAGTGGCCCGGCACTTTCAAAGGCAATAGACATGACCTAAATGTTTTAAATTTTGTGTATATTCTTTTCTCAGAGAAATTTGTTCAGGTACAGCATGTAGCATTAGCAATAGCTCAGACTTTAAAATTTTAACCAATCAATAATAGAATTTTATTTTCTAGTATCTCATGACTGAGTTGAACTAAAGTAGAAAGTGAACAACAATTGTATTAGAGATGTTACCAAAGTCACCCACTAAGAGGACTAAAGGATCTGTTGGGTCAGGTTTTGTCAAGTTACCAGCAGAAGCTATTGATTGCAAAATTTTAATTATACTATTATCTTTCCATGTGAAAAAGGTAAGGATTAAGAGGAGTAAGAGTCTCATGATATGCAGTCTTGCTTAGAAGGCTTTGGAAATGTCATCTATAGCATGAAGCCATTAACTTCTCATTTTGTTTGGAGGTTGAATATCTCTGGTTATGTCATTGTGTGGTTTGGTGAACTTTTTATGTGGTCCATATGCCAGATGCACGACTTATCCCTTAAAATTTATCTAATTTTAGCTCCTAGAGCTTCAGGAAAGGAGCAGTTTCCATTTTTGGCAATTTTGTAGAAAAAGATGAGTTTGAGGAATCTAGAAGAATTCAGAATCTAGATAGCAAGAACTTGAAAAAATTGTGTAGAGGTTTATTTTAATAAACAATCTAATAACAGATATAATATAGCTTTTTTAAAAGAGACAACTTTTTCCTTTATATTGATCACATAGGAATCTCAGATTTAAAAACCTCTTGAGTCTAGAAAGCCAAACCAAGGCTGACTTTAGATTTCATCTACAGTCTTAAGATTTCTGGATCTGTCAGAAAGTGACAATTTTTATTTTCTTACTGTAAGGCTGAGAATCTTTAAAGTTGGGCATTTTATGTACATTTTGAAATATGATATTTCAGTCAAAACCCTGGTAATATAACCGATGTTTCCAATTGTATCATGTTATGAAAAAGACAGTTGATTTTTTTTGAACTTATGTAAATAACCATATTGCAATAAGGATATTCAAAAATAGTTTCTGAATTTTAGGAGGATCAAATAGGGAGAAAAAGTAAATGTTTTTACCTTTGTTCACAAAAGTATGATTTACAAAACTGTCATAAACTCTGTTTTAAATGAAAGCCTTCATTTAAAAACAGTAACTTCACCAGTTAAAATGTCATCTAATTTTTATTTTGCTTCATTTTGATTCAGTTTTATGAATGTATCTGTTCTTAATTAGAGTTTAGAAATTTTTTTATTTAGTACATTAGTTTTAAACTTATTAGAAATCTATACTTAAGCATACTTGTTAGAGTCTTTTCCATGAATCTGACTGTAAATGCTTTTAGAGAAGAATTAAAACTAGATGACAGAGACTTAGAATAGCATCGTTAAAAATCTGATGGAAGTTCATTACAATCATCAATTGACAAGGAAATTGGGTTATTTATGTGGCAATCAACATCACAACCAGAGTTATGACTGATGGCATATTAGATTTTTAAGAGTTTTATATAATTTGGGGACGTTTATATTAAGAACATACTCATAAATGTAATCAAAAGAAAATATAGCGTTACTTTTCATTTGACAATGTTTTCCATACAATTTACCAAATAAACCTCTTCATTCAATATTTTTACAAGATGAGAAATATATCCTTTGAGGCTTTCCAGGGGCTCAACTGGAAAATCCCAAAGTTAAGTTTAGATCAGAAAGACTTAACTTAGAATTTTGATACTGAGGAAGTCTGTCAAAGATGCCAAAATGTTTAAAACACCTGATCAAAATAGCATAAGTCCCTATGAAGTAATAGCCATGCATTTAACCAGAGTGATAACCAAAGACTTTAAATGTAACACAGACATTTCATGGATATATATTTTCAAATATCTTAACCCTTTCCAATCTCAGTTTTCCTAAGTAATCAATAAAGACAACACAGGAAATTCTGATGAAACATAAAAATCTGTTTTTTAGACGAGTTACCAAAGAGGCTTCAGAAATACCTCCTGTAGTGTGATGCTTCTTTTTATGAGAATTTCATTTAGGCAATCTGGAAGTCAAACCTGATGAATTTAATCAGACATAGGAAGGTTGTGTGTCCAAAGGTCATTAGTGTATCTCGTATGACAGAAGAATGCAAACAAGAAAAGTAGTACCTTAAGTAGGGAAATACATGGCTTTTAGTAAAAGCGTGGGAAATTTCCTGCTTACATAGAGAAATTTAGACACATCAAGAGAAGCCAAGAGTATAGAATCAAGAAAAACATTGCTTGTAACTGTAAATCCACAGTTTAGGAGATGGTTGAAAAGTTTATTTTTAAAAAAAACAGACTTTAGAATTAAATCAAAACCTCTTGCAAGTTTTACTGAGTAGATTAATACTTTAGGAAAACCTTGCTATTCTAATATAGGGGACCAAATTTATACTTTAGTATTAGTGTAGTTTTAATATCAAAGCTCAATATTTAGAAAGAAAAAAATAATTTCCTTTTAACTGTAGGCAACTTGATCATGTACAAAATTTCCTCTATAAATTTGTCCTTTCCAAACCTTTTGTGACTTAGACTTTTCATGACATGTGTATATGTTCTGTTTTTTCCTATACTTTTTAAAATTTGACCAGTCATTTTACATTAGGACAAAAAGTTATCATATATTATTATTGTTTATTTTAAATTATTTTCTTTCTACAACCTTTTTTGATACCCAAAATATATTTTCATACATGTAACATTTTTATCTTTTCCTTTTACTTAGTGATTTCTTAAATCTTGTTTTTATTTGTTTTGTAAACCCATATTTTAAAAACAACCTTTAAATAACCTCTGAATTAGACAAAATTTTTGTTTTTTAAAAATACATACTTTATGTCTATTTAAATAGTTTTTTAAGCCAAAACCACATCTTTTTCGGGTACATTTTGTATACAGAATTCTACATTAATTTTAATTTTTAACTGTTGGCAACCTTAATTTTTAGTTAAAACTTAGGAAGCAAGAAATTTTGAATTGTCTGTCACATATCAGTGGTTTCTATGTGAGGGCTATTTTATAATTTTAGGTATATGTTTTTCCCATAACGTAATTTTACATGTATTAATAAAAAACAAATATATTTAGTCTTTCTGTAAAATTTAAGAAGCCAAGAACAAACTTATATTTGTGTTTGATAATTTATGTTTTAGTATTTTGTCTTATTTGAAAATGACTCAGATATCTAATTAGTATTTATCATTTAATTTAGCATAACATAATTTTAAGGTTTTGAGTTACATCAAAAGTTCATTTATAAACATAATTATTCTATTTATGTGTACCTAATTAATTTATTTTGAACAATTATAGATATATAAAACCTGAAGTACAGACAAAGTCATCATTTTAGTTATATTTCTGTTAACCACTCTAATAGAGTGTGACTATTAGGTGTTTACCTAAGTAAGATCCTTAAAGTTAAATATATAGGTATTTGGTTGCTAACTCTGAATATACAGCAGGAAAATACAAGAAAATTGTTCTCTTCTAGACCCTTCAGAAAGGGACACACTTCTGATGACACCTTGAGGTCAGTCCAGGGAGGTCTGGGTCAGACTTCTGACCTGCAGAACAGTAAGATGATGAATTTATGCTGTCTTAAGCCACTAAGTTTGTGGCAATTTTTTATGGCAACAATTAAACAAACATAAAACTGAAGGACTCAGCTGGAGAAACTTTAAACATTTAGAGGTCAATGCAAGGAAAAGTCAGCTAAGAAACCTGAAATGAGCAACCAATATGAGAATAAGAAATTCAACAGAGTGTGGCATCATAACAACCAAGAGGGGAAAAAAAGTGAATAAGTACATCAAAGGTGCCTAAGAGATAAAATACATAAGGACAGAAAAGTGACTGTTGGACTTGGCAACATGGAAGGTATTGGTGACACTCACTGTTGTAGTTAGGTGATTATCCAGGTCTCCTTGAGCAAAGAACAGTGTGTGAGATGTGAAAATGGGTGTGATGATCACCAACTGCTCTTTTCATGTGTTTCTCATGAAGATGGGCAGGGAAATGGAGCCAATATTTTTAGGTGAGACAACCAGATAGGTGGTAAACTTGGGAGAAAAAAGGAGCAGTTATGGAGGAGAGATTATGAGTTCAGTTGTGGAAGTGTTGCATTTGAGGTGCCTGTGGGAAGATAGGGCCAGGAGTTACTTCCACGAGTTCGTGTGCAGCTTGGGACTCCATGTAGACTCAGAAATAAAGATTTTGAAACCACAGAAATATGTTTCCATTTAAACCTTAAGTGAGTGAATAAGGTCTGTCAGAGAGACTCTGAAATAAAGAAGAGCGGAAGTAGCATTGTATATAAACACAGTTTAACCTGGACATAAATGACAATATATAGAGCAGAAGAGTAGGATTGGGTTAAAAATAAAAGTATATATATTGATGCAGTTTTAGAAGGACACTTCATTCAGAGCTATGGGATAAAAAGTAAATAATCAATAAAGCACAAAACTGGTGCTGAAGCAAGTAGAAGTAGCTTCAACTATCAATATAGCTGCTGGAAGCCTGATTCTGCTAAAGGTGGAGCATCAAAAAGTTCTTAGCACGCCCTGCTGAGCTGATTAGTTTCATTGCTCACAAGGCAGAGGGTGGAGGCAGCAATGAGAGAAAACCCTGTTGGGACCTCATTCTGCTGCACAAGAACTGATGACAGCAGTAGAAATGATGGGAACCTGGGGAGAAAGTAATGATGTCATCCTTGAGTTTATAACAAGGTAGGGAGAGATAGATAATATTGTGTGGTTGTTAAGACTATGCCTCTGAAGCCCAACTTGCCAGGTTCAAATTCTACCTCTGATGCTAGCTGAATGCCTGTTACTTACTCATTCAGTGCCTCAGTTTCTGCTTCTGAAAATAATCATAACTAGTTCATTGGGTTGTTCTTGAAATTGAATGAGTTACTACTTATAAAGCATTTTGGACAGCGGTTAGCAAAAATATACGCAACCTAATAACAATAATATGAACTGATTTGTACCTTGGATTTCAGAAAAGTTATTTTTGAAAAATTTGTAGGAAAGGTACATTCTCTAATATACACAGAATTGATTACTGAAGATTTTGGGAGGGATCTCCTTTCACTGGATGTTAGAGTATATTCACTTATGAAATCATCCACATTATCCAGTACTGGAATCGGGGTTGCTGTAGTAACCTACAATAATGAAGAAAAGTGAGCACCCAGAGGCGATTTAAAGGTCATGTCCCTAGAAAAGACCAAAGGTCAAAATCAGGGGACCAAATTCAGTTAACAAGATTCAGGTGCTAGGTTAGGGTCAAGATAAACAATAAAGAAATGAGTAGACCTTAGAACAGAGGTGGCCAGGGCAGCAAGGGTGGGAGGGAAGATGAAGGATCCATGACACTCTAGTACCTGAGAGTTCATGTTTCCCTAACCTGTTTTATGACCTGAGCCATGCTGTGACTGAGAATCCTGTATATGTGGATACTCAATAAAAGTAAGTTCTTGCTTTGTGATCATAAAGATACCAGGCCAGAGGACACTGTTGGGAAACAAGTCAAATATCAATATCTATATCTATTTCCTTCACATACACATGTGCGCACACACGCGCGCACACACACACACACACACACACAGATGAGCCTTGTGAGCTGGTGACACCAAGATGTTATAGGATATAGAGCTATGGAAGATACTTTAAGAAAGTTGAAATCCAAATGCCAGGACTAAAAGGGATAGAGTAGGAAAATAAATTCAAGTAGGTATAAGAGGTTAAAACCTATAGGTCTCAAACCAAATTTAGCATACAAGGTTTTGTTTTTGTAATTTCTGTGGACAGTTGACCTGAAAAAAAAAATTTATTAACTACTTATATTAAAATTATAAAGATTTCTCTTTT
Organism: Theropithecus gelada; assembly: GCF_003255815.1. Taxonomy (NCBI): domain Eukaryota; kingdom Metazoa; phylum Chordata; class Mammalia; order Primates; family Cercopithecidae; genus Theropithecus; species Theropithecus gelada. The sequence goes on from NC_037669.1 coordinate 112,677,218, forward strand.
CTTTTTCTTTCCTTGTTTCATTTTTTCCTCCTTCTTTCCTTCCTCCTTTCCTTTCTTTCTCTTTCTCTTTCTTCTCCTTTTGTTCTCTTTCTCTCTTTCTTCCCCACAAACGCGCATGCGGGCACACACACTCAGATTTTCAGCATCTTTTTTAAAATCAGAGGATTTTACCACAATGGACCATCAGTCCTGCATGGCAATGAGCCGGAGGTGGCTAAGTAATGGGTAAGTAATGACTGCCTTCCCTGTAAGTGTGCTTTGGGCTCTCCAGTTCTCCACCTTTTACCAGCTAGGCCTGAAGGTATGTATGTGAACCATGTACAAGCACCCAGAGTTTGGGAAAGTAACATAAGATACAAAGCAGTTAGCATAAAAGGAAGTGACCAAAGAGAGAAAGCAGTTGGTAAATATGGCCCAAAAGTATAATCATTCAACGGTGAATGATTGGTGAATGGACTGATCTCGTTTAAAGGGCCACATATTAACAAAACAACAACAACAACAACAAAACTCATTGTAGTTGCAAAGGACACTCTTTGGTGAGCTCAGATTTTCAATGAACACAGGAAAGGGATTCAGGGAGAAATTAGGAAAATAAAACTAAGGATTAAATTAGAAGATTGGTTTGAATCTCTAAGAAGGAAGTTGAATATTCAAAGTGAGTTCAAGTTTGCAAAACTTTCTGAAGACAAAATAGTGGACCTTTCTTCTTTTTGCTAAATTCAGAGTCAGAAGAAGATGAGGGAAGGCAGGCTATGGGTAACACATGGTACAACAGTAACAGATGACAAAAGGAAAAGAAAACTAATTGACTCCTATTTAGCTTCCACCTTCTCCAACCAAGAGAATGTTCTCCAAAATGGCAAAAGGATAGCAAACGTGGTTAGGAGGAAAGTGAAAAGCAAGACAGGTTAGGAGATAGTGTGAAAATATAAAGCCTTTGTAATCCTCCAGTCTCAGAAAAATCACATATCAGGGGAGCAAAAGAACTTGAGAGTCAATGACAAAACCACCACAATCTTTGAGGATGCCTTAAAAATGGAAGAAATTGGAAATGAAAAAAAGTAATTTTTTCTTTCATTTTAATTATTTATATCTTATATTCATTAAGATAATTCACATCGGGAGTAGGAAATTAGAGCATGTAGAAAGGTATTAAGAGGAAGGAAAGAAATTACTTGTACTTTTACCTTTCAGTGTCAACTGTGGTCACCACAACATATTTTCTTCCTGTCATTTTATATGTACTTTTATGTAATGATAGTATGATTATAAAATTATTCATCAGGATTAATCAGCTTTGTCTTAAACTGTAAGCATTGTTCAATGCAATGATAACTATTCAAAAACATCTATTTAATAACTACATAATGATGCATTTTGTATATGGAAAGTAATTTCTTTAACCCTTCTCTTCCAGTGATATTTGTCTCCAGTTTTGCACCGTTATAAATAAACTATGATGAACATCATTACACAGAAGTATTTATTATTTTTTAGATGTTGCCTTAGCATTCCTTTCTTCATTATGATTTGAGATAGAATGACTCTATGCACATTATTCAACTGCTTTTCAGAGTTTCATTCAATGTACATGTACAACAATTCCTTCCCATGGGATCTTTAAATGAATGAAGTCACAAAATTACTTAAGATTTTGCAATTTAAGGGTGAAAATGATATATGGTTATTTTGATTTATATTTGTATCTCAGTAAGGTAGAAGAGTTTTGTATGAGTCAGTAGTCATTTTATTGGTAAACATCTCTATATAATGCTTAACATTTTTATTCTGTTTTAAGGTATTAGTAGAGTTATCAATATAAAATAACCATCCAGTGCCCAGTAATGATTTTTGATTTGAATATTTTTTCTGATATCAACATTTAATTTTGTAGCTTTGCATTCAAGTGAATAAGAATACTACTACAGTTGTTTGTATTTCATCCAATTATGTAGCTTTAAGTTTAAAAAGATAATCAGTCCTTTTGTATTACCAGATTACTATTTTTAGTTTCTTAAAGTGACTAAAGAATGTCTTTTTCTACAAGAGTATGTAAGTCTCAAGTTTAATAGAGCTTTTCAAACCTAAGAAAATTCTTCTGTTGTCATTACATAGGAATGACATCTTAGATGAGTATATAAATCTTGAGTCCTTACCATTTTACCTCAGAAAAAAATACCAGACTTTTCTCTATATTGTGTAATTAACTTAAGTATATTTTTAGTTACAGAAAGCAAAAACGAATAGTACATTTTCAGAAGCCATAAACACATAGTTGTTATGTTGCTTTCAAACTAGATTGGTAATAATGCTGCACATAGAATTTCCAGGTTGCAATTTTTTCTTCTAAAAATTCTACAGGCATTGTTGTTTACAATTTAGTGTTGTACAATTAAAGTCTGAGACAGGTATAACTTTGTTCTTTTTTATGTTATTTGTACGTCATTTCTCCTAACTAAATATATACAGAATTTATGAGTCTCTTACTACTCATTTCATTTTTCCTGGAATATATGGGGCCACTTTAAATCTGCAGGCTCAAGTTAATTTTACCTTATAGAAATGGAAATATTTTTCTATTTTCTTTTTTTCTTTCCCTTTCTTCTGCTTTTATTTTATTTTATTTTTATTTTTTGCAAATGAATGACCCTTGCTGTTTCCTTTTTTTATTAAAAAAATTTAATTGGCAAGTAAAAAATGTGTTTATTCAAGATGTACAACCTGATGATTTGATGTGTGTGTGTATATATGTATATATAAAATGTGTGTATATACACAAATGTGTATATATAAATGTACATACATTTATATCTATCAAATATATATATACATTTGTATATACATTTATATATCAAATGATAATATCAAATGTATGTGTACCTATATAACGTTTATATATATAATAATTACACAATTTATACAGTGTAATTACTACCACAATCAAATTAACGTATCGAACACCACTCATAGTTACCAGGATACTTAAAATCTACTTTCTTATCAAATTTCAAGTAAATGATACAGTATTATTAATAATAGTTGCCATGCTGTAATTAGATCTCCATAACTTAATCAACTCATAACTTAAGGTTTGTGCCCTTTCACCCACTTCCCCCAATCCCTTCTTACTCTCCAATCCTTAGCAACCATTGTTCTACTCTCTGCTACGAATTCAACATTTTTAGATTCCATGTATAATTAAGATCACCCAGTATTTTTCTTTCCATGTCTGGCTTATTTCACTTAGCTTAATGTCCTCATCCATGTTGTCTCAAATGGCACAATTTTCTCCATTTTAGGGCTACATAATATTCCATTGTATTTGGATACCAATTTCTTCATTCATTCATCTGTCAGTGAAAACTTTAAGTCTCTTGGCTATTGTGAATAATGCTGCAATGAACATGAGGGTGCATATATCTTATCAAGATACTGATTTTACTTATTTCAGATCTATACCCAGAAGAGGGATTGCTGGATTGTACACTCATTTTATTTTTAACTTTTTGAGGAAACTTCTTACTGTTTTCCATAAAGGTTGTGCTAATTTATATAACCACCAACAATGTACAAGGCGTCCCTTTTTTTGTCATACACCTCACCAACACTTATCATTTCTTACCTTTCTTTTTCTTTTTCTTTTTCTTTTTCTTTTTTTTTTTTTTTTTGAGACAAAGACTTGCTCTGTCTCCAGGCTGGAGTACAGTGGTGCGATCTTGACTCACTGCAGTCTCTGCCTCCCAGGTTCAAGCAATTCTCTTGCCTCAGCCTCCCAAGTGGCTGGAATTACAGGCATGAGCCACCACACCCAGCCTCATCTCTTATCTTTTTAAATAATAGCCATCCTAACAGGTGTGAGGTGAGATCTCATTACAATTTGCTTTGCATTTCTCTGATGATTGGTGATATTGCACACCTTTTCATATACCCACTGGCTATGTATGTATCTTTTTTGAAAAAATGCCTATTCAAGTCCTTTGCCAATTTTTTAATTGGTTATTTGGATAGTTTTCTGGAGGGATAGTTTTGGTTTATTTATGTGCATGTGTAGTATGTGTGTTTTGTTTGTTATTTCGATATTGAGTTGGGTGAATCACCATATAGTGTGGATATTAATCCCTTTTCAGTATATGGTTTACAAATATTTTCTCCCATTCTGTAGGTTGCCTTTACATATTGTTGATTGCTTCCTTTGCTGTGCAGAAACTTTTTAGTTCCATGTAGTTCCACTTTCTTACCTTTACCTTCATTGCTTGTGCTTTTGGTGTCATATTCAAACCACCATTGCCATACCAAGAAAATGGTTTTGCCTTATGTTTTTGATTAGTCTCTTATACATTTTTTTCTTGCTTTATCTTAATAAGCACAAGTTTTAGTTTCTATTTTATGCTTTCTATATTTTTAATTTTCTAAAGTTTTAAATCCCTTTATTTAGAACACTGGGAGAGCTTCTTAAGTTTATTATTACCAGTTCAATTTTTGCAGTTTTATTCCTGCTCTTTACTGTTTCCAATGTGGATTTTTATTTTTCTATTTTAGGGAGTTCTCTTCTATAACCTCTTATTTTACCATCTTTTCCCCTCTCCATGGCCCTGTAATGGATTTCAGAACCTCCTCAGATAATTTGTCTAGGCAAGTCATAGTTACTTTACACAGTTACATAGTTGTTTATATTTTACATGATTATTCAGCAATTGCCTAAGGAAAATTCATATGGTCCAACTGAGGTCAGTGTGAAAACAGTTAACTGACTGCTTTTGCATAATGCTTTGCTTTCCTAAGAAAGAGACTTAGGGGCCAGGCGCGGTGGCTCACACCTGTGATCCCAGAACTTTGGGAGGCTGAGGTGGGTGGATTTACTGAGGTCAGGAGTTCAAGACCAGCCTGACTAACATGGTGAAACCCCATCCCTACTACATACATAAATTAGCTGGGTGTGGTAATGGGTGCCTGTAATTCCAGCTACTTGGGAGGATGAGGCAGGATAATTGCTTGAACCCAGCAGGTGGAGGTTGCAGTGAGCCGAGATCACGCCATTGTACTCCAGCCTGGGCAACAAGAACAAAACTCTGAAAAGGAGAAGGAAGGAAGGAAGGAAGGAAGGAAGGAAGGAAGGAAGGAAGGAANTGTACAAAGAGAAGGAAGGAAGGAAGGAAGGAAGGAAGGAAGGAAGGAAGGAAGGAAGGAAGGAAGGAAGGAGAGAAGGAGGGAAGGAGGGAGGGAAGGAAAGAAAGAAAAAGAAAGAAAGAAAGAAGAAAGAAAGAAAGAAAGAAAGAAAGAAAGAAAGAAAGAAAGATAGAAAGAAAGGAAAGAGAGAGAAAGAAAAAGAAAGAGAGAAAGAAAGAAAGAGAAAGAAAGAAAGAAAGAAAGAAAGAAAGAAAGAAAGAAAGAAAGAAAGAAAGAAAGAAAGAAAAGAAAAGAAAAGAAAAGAAAGAGAGAGAGATACATGAAAGTGTTGAGCCATCTTCATATAAGCCTTCACGATCATGCAGTAAATCATTCTGAAAACAGAGAACCAACACAATGAGGTTGGAAAAACACAGAAGCCCTGATGACAAGTTGACCTTGAAATGAGCCTACATGACAATCCACTCTGCTTCCATACTTCTAGGTATATGAGAAAGTTGCTTAAGTGAACCCATGTCAGAATTATTGTTTGTAGCCAGAGATACTAATATCAGTCCCTGTTTCTATCTCATACTGGCTGTGTTACTGGACTTTTCGTAGGAAAGTAAGACAAATATTCTTAAACATTTCACTCTTATACTCACAGAAAATTATTTTCAGAAACATATTGTTCTCTGATTCTTCAGGATAGTTCTTCTCTGCCTTTATGTTGAAAAACCTTTCCATAAACCCCATGTCATCCTGTTTAATACTACCCTATATACTCATCCTTAAGACCTTTATTCTGATGCTTTATTTTATAAAAGATTACATCAGTTATTTGTATCCAGATACTTAGTCTACATGTACTGATGAATTATAGCTTTTGTTTCTAGAGCTGTCTGAGGAAATGTGTTCAGAATGGGGTAATGTATGCCAGCCCCTGGTGTGGATAAATGGATAGGCAGGCAGATGGATAGATAGAAAGTCATGTCATTTGTTCCAGTGTACTAAGGAGACTACTGCACTAGTTAGCCTGTTTAACTACAATAAAGAGTCAGACTGTACTGTGGTTCTTTTTGCACAAGGAAAGTACAAACAAAATTACATCTATCATTGGGAACGGCTTAAATGATTCTTATTTGCTCAGCCAGCACCAGCATACAAGACTTTTCCTGAGATAATTGCATAACGCAGGATATTATGCAATACTTGCCCCTTTCTCTACTTTTGATTATGTTATAAATTGTAAATTGTAACTTCTGAATGAAATTTGAATATTGAATATTCTACATTAATGCAATTTCCAATTTTTATGTAATGCCAAAGGAGTAAACTCATAAAAATAGTTTCAGCACACGAAGATGGAAAATAAAATCCAAAATGTGGTAATAAATAAGTAAAATCCAAAAGCGTATGTCTTTAAAAGCTTGTTTTAATAAAAAATGTATCACCCAAATCAACTGCAGCTATATTACAATATGTTTTGTCTGGCTTTACATGAAAAAGGGGAAAACAACAACATGCACCTAGTATGTATATACTGGGCTTCTAGGCATCATCACAAATTATTTATTTACAGATGCCTATACCCTGCCATCGTGCATAAGTCCAATTTTTTTTCAATCATCAAAATATGTGCTTTTACAAGTAGATGTTCACTTTTTTAAAAAGACTTTTAGTAGAATTGTCCTTTTTGTATGTTTTAGAGTTAGGATAATGAGTAAATTATCTTCCATGGAAGTTCTTGTGCATCAGGATGAGAGCGGCTGCCAGATTTCCTGGTCAACGTAATCCTTAAGTCACAAAAGAGCAGACATAGGAGATGCAGCTGTCTGTGCAATTCTGGTACAGTGAGTGGAATGTGTCTACAACTGAATGTGCATACAAAGTCATTGGAAATTCCCTTCATAGAGTAGCATATGGTCTATTCTTATTTTTAGTTTCCCATGTCATTGCAATTTTTGTCTCTTGATCTTTCAAAATATTTTAACTGAAAATTGTAAGAAGACATAGCAGACACCAGGATTTGGCCTTTGTACTAATTATAATTCAACTATTATAAAAGGAGAATATATATGTCACACACACACACATATATCAGTAAACTTGAAAGTATTGCTAGTACAATTTTATTAATAAAATAAAAGTATTTTATTGTATTACCTAATAAAAGTATTAAACAGCTTTTAAGGAGTACTTCAAATAGAACAGTGGGCATTCAAGCATGAGCATGTGTTCACCTAGTTTACTTCCTCCCTAGCTGTCCTTATTTCCTTGAAAGTGGAGCTGATTCTGCTGATAAATATGATGGGACACTATAAATCACTGTCATCAAATGTTTTTCTTGCATCCCTGAGGCTTGTGAGCAGCCAAGAGGTAGGAAGGGCTTCAGAGAAACAGGTGTGATGAGAGTAGGTTTCCGTCTTTCCACTGTCATTTCAAACACAGCAGCTCCACCAGGCTATGCTTCATAAATTTAGACTCCATATAAGGCTATTCAAAAAGGACAATTATGCTGGTTTTAAAAAAGCAAACAGCAATCTGAAAGCCTTCCTACTGATGAAGTATTTTTCCTTTAGGAAGAGATATAACAAAATCTCTCATGATATTTTTGAGACTACAGTAATAAAGTATGGATGGGACAAGAATACAGTTAGCTAGGCTGTAGCTAGCTAGACAGCCATCCCTATCAGGCCAGCCTAGTTTGCTCTAGTGATATGGCAATGAGATCCTGACCAACTTGATATTTTGATTATTAACTTGAGAGAAGACACAAATGATATCCTAATTAAATTTACATATAACTAAAAATTGAGTTAACCAGGTAACATATAGAGTGGCAATCAATATTTAAAATTCTTTTGACAGACTAAAAACTAATAAGATTAAATCAGAGATATATTTTAGGCCTACCCTTGAGCCTTAAAAATGATTTCTCAAACGCAGAACAGATGAAGTATAACTTAAGTAATTCATTTGAAAAAGACCAACAGGTTTTTATGAACAGCAAGCTCAGCCTGAGCCAAAAGCTAGGCCTGGTGCGATGGTTCACACTTATTCCCAGCACTTTGGGAGGCCGAGGCGGGCGGATCACGAGGTCAGAAGATCGAGACCATCCTGGCTAACACGGTGAAACCCGTCTCTACTAAAAATACAAAAAACTAGCCGGGCGTAGTGGCAGGTGCCTATAGTCCCAGCTACCCGGGAGGCTGAGGCAGGAGAATGGCGTGAACCCAGGAAGCGGAGCTTGCAGTGAGCCGAGATCGTGCCACTGCACTCCAGCCTGGGCGACAGGCAGAAAGAGACTTCGTCTCAAAAAAAAAAAAAAAGAAGAAAGAAGAAAGAAAGAAAGAAAGAAAGAAAGAAAGAAAGAAAGAAAGAAAGAAAGAAAGAAAGAAAGAAAGAAGGAAAGAAAGAAAGAAAGGAAGGAAGGAAGGAAGGAAGGAAGGAAGGAAGGAAGGAAGGAAGGAAGGAAGAAAGAAAGAAAGAAGGAAAGAAAGAAAGAAAGGAAGGAAGGAAGAAGAAGGAAAGAAAGAAAGAAAGGAAGGAAGGAAGGAAGGAAGGAAGGAAGGAAGGAAGGAAGGAAGAAAAAAAGGAAGGAAGGGAGAGAAAGGAGGGAGGGAGGGAGGGAGGAAGGAAGGAAAGAAAATTACCAGGTCTCTAACCATGATCTCCTCCTCGTGATCTGCTGACCTCGTGATTCGCCTGCCTCGGCCTCCCAAAGTGCTAGGATTACAGGCGGTAATTCTATATCACTTTCTTTTAGACAAAAAAGAAGGCATTCTAAACCAATTACTTTAAAAGAAAAATAAGCTCTTGTTTAATGTTTTCTGAGTATATAAATTATTTACCATCCCACCTGCTGTATTTTTCATATTTGTTATATTACGAGATGACACATCAACCATATTAGATATTTTGAGACCAAGAAGTGTTGTTATGTTCAATTCTAACACACTGTTTTTTCATGGCATTTGCCTTTCTTTGTCCTCATGTATTCTTATTTTTATGTTTGCCCTTATAGAGTACAGACATTTTGTTTTTACATATGTCACTAAAATTGTTCCCATTTTCCTTATTGTATAGGATCATATAATATGTCTCAATAACTGGCTATTCTTTTTTCACAATGTTTCATAATTGAGTAATCAATCTTTAGGACTTTTTTGCTACTATACATAATATTGAATAAGTGGATGAATCTGATTTTTTTCTTGGCTATTATAATATTTTCATTTCAAAAAAAGAAAACTTTAGGATAAAATTTTAAAGTTCGAGAAAAAAGGTCCTATGTAATTTTGACAGAAATTGCATTGAGATTATATAATAATTTGAGATAAATAATATCTTTACAACACTGAATCTTTCTATTAAGGAGCAATTAATTTAGACAATTCAAATCTTTCCTACTGTATTTTCTTTTAGCTTTACGATTTTGTTTATAGAAATCTGAAGTGTTTCTTAACTTTATAGCTATAGTTTTCATGCAGTTGGTATAGATACAAATTTTAAGGCAATTTTCTCCTGGTTTCTTTGCAGAATTACAAACAGAAATGTCTTTGTGATTCAGAAAAGTAACATAACTGATTTTATCCTCTTTCAATATATTAATGTAGGAATTTATATTAATATATTTCCTACTGTTGAGTTGACTTTACATTTCTGAAATAAAAATCATGATTATATTATAATATTAGTTTTTGTTAACATTTTTAAATTGTATTTTTCTAATTGACAAATAATTATACATACTCATGAGGTACTAAGTTATATTTTGATACATATAATGTACAATGATCAGATCAGGGTAATTAGCATACCTCCTCATCTCAAACATTTATTATTTCTTTGTGTTAGGAACATTCAATATCCTCCTCTTTGAAATTATACATATTATTGTTAACTACAGTCAGCCTACAGTGGTAAGAACACTAGAACTCATTAACTTTGATTTACTCCGAATATTAATTTTTAATATTTCAAATTTTATCTCTGCATTCATAAATGGCATTACTCTGAGCTTTTTCTGCCTTATTTTGGCATCAAGGTAAGGCTGACCTTCTTCCTGCCAAACTTTCTATTTTGATCAAGTTTCTTTTTTTACATTTTTTTGTTTATTTGAATGATAGGGAAGTACTCTCTTGTTTCTTTTTATATTGACAGTTTTTCTTAAGTTTATAAAAGTATGTTTAAAATGTTTCTTCTTAATTGCAAAAACGATTTATGCACAACCTCTAGCTATCGTATAATGCAGGCACTCAGTCAAGCACAGTGGCTCACGCCTATAATCCCAGGACTTTGGGAGACCAAGGTGGAAGGATCACTTGAGTGTGAAGTTTGGGACCAGTGTGGGCCACATAGGGAGACCATGTCTCTATAAAAAATTAAAAACTTAACCTGGCATCTTGGCACATGCCTGTGGTCCTAGCTACTTGGGAGACTGAGGTGGGAGGATCACTGGAGCCCATGATGCTGAGGCTGCAGTGAGCTGGGACCACACCACCGCTCTCCATCTTGGATGACAGAGTGAAAACGTGTGTCACAAAACAACAACAAAAAAACCCCCATGAGCTCAGCATAGTCATTTTCCCTGCCCATCCTCCCACATTTTGTTAATATTATGTAGAATTCTAACTCCCTATTAATAGTAATTTTACTATCTACTTTGTCTCACATATGTCAGGAGTTTCTTCTTAACAATCATTTAAAATTTCATAGCCAAATTATTAGCAACTCAAAATTTAATTAGAAGTTTTACTGACTCCTTCTCTCACCACTGCTTTTTATACCCAAGGTCTAACTCTTGAATTCATTTTTTGTTTTTTTTACTGCATCCTTATCTTGAATATTTTTTCCCATAAGTGCTCGTGTAGCATACTGATTTTATTTTTAGTTATATTTTGGTATAGAATTCTAAGATCAAAATCCTGTTATTAAATTATAGACATTTTGCCATAATCCTTAGCATCCAGTTTAACTAATAATTCATTTGTAAGGATCCTCTTCTGTCTTTTAGATTTTCTTTATAGTTTGGAATTCACAAATTTTACCAATGTTTATTAAATCTATATTTTTTATTTTCCTCTTCCACAATATTATCTTAAAATATTGGAAAATTTCTTTGTGTCTCAAGGAAGATCTGAATTTTTTCTCTTACTACACTATTTTTTCTTCCTCACATACTGTCTTCTAGATTTTCTGTTAAATTGGCATCAGATGTTTTACATCTGTCTTCTTTGTCTCTTTTCTCATATAATAATAATTCTGTATTATTGCATTTGTTCTTAATATATTCGCTTCTAGATTAACAGTTTAGCTATTAGCCATATCCCTTTTGCTATTCAAATTTTCTACTGCCCTCTATAAATAATAATCATTTTTAATTTCTCCAATTTTTAAAATTCTTTATTCTCCCTCCATCAACAGATTACACTTTATGTTTATAACTTTATGTTTGGATATGATCTCCCCATAAAACACTCTAAGAATATTAAGTAGACTTATTTTAAAGTTTCATTTTATGCATGAACTGTCTCTTCAGAGATTAGTTATGTGTTTACATTATGACCTCCTTTTGTTTGAAGTGATTTTTTGTTATTTCCTCAGAGTTACTCATTAGCATCTAGAATTAATTCATATAGGGAGCTTATGTTTCCTCAGCACTTGCGAAAAATCACTTTTCGTCTGTCGGTAAATATAACTCAAAATTGCATAAGCCGAAGGTGGGAAGGAAAATGCAGCACAGGGACCGATGACCTTCCTTCCATGCCCATGACATTTTCATGACATAAACTGTAAAAGACAGGAGTTACCAGTCCTGTTTATTTTTTCAGGCCTGATGCCCAAACTGGGAGTCCACTGTGGTAGACTCTATTTTACTTAGAAATCTATATTTGATAGCTATAATCTAGAGGCAAAAACTTCATGTGGGCACTCTGTAAAGGGTGATTGCTGGCCTAGAAATCTTTCAGTGACTTACTGGCCAGTTTTCCTGTGCTTGAACATCAGGCTCTGCGTACTGTACTAATCTTACCATCTCTCAGTGTTTCTTTAGGAAAAGCAGCACTGGATGTTTTCAGCAGTGTCTCTCAGTTACTACAGCTCCCCTCAACACCAATCCAAACTGATCAGTTTTTCCTTCCTAATATTTCCACAGTTCCTGATCTTCTGAAGTCAGCCTTCCCAGCTCTTCAGGATTGCTATGGATTTCTTAGGTCACTTCAATGAGACTTGAGAACAGACGAGAATTAAAAGTAGCTATCAGTCTCCCCGTTTTTTTTTTTTTTTTTTTTTTTTTTTGAGATGGAGTTTCACTCTTGCTGCCTAGGCTGGAGTGCGATAGTGCCATCTCAGCTCACCGCAACCTCCACCTCCCGGTTTCAAGGGATTCTCCTGCCTCAGTCTCCCGAGTAGCTGGGATTACAGGCATGCACCACCACGCCCAGCTAATGTTGTATTTTTAGTAGAGACGGGTTTCTCCATGTTGGTCAGGATGCAGTCCCCCACATTTTGAACCTGAAGTTCCCAATAAATTCTGCCTTTACTCTAAAAATTTGCCAGTGGTCCCAGTAATAATTACTTTCTATTTCTCTTGGATACCTACCACAGTTTATGTATAACTCTATTCTTCTTATATCACACTGCATTGTAATTATCTATATGTTTTTCTCCGAAAGAAAAACAGAACTATGAAGTTTTTAAGGGTAGTGACAATTTTATTCATGTTCACATTTCCAGAACCTAATACAGTTTCTGGTATAAAGTAGACTCGTAGTAGTTACTTACCAAACTGTTGAAAGAATGCATATTTCTGACAGGAAAAATACTAGAATGCGATGGCTAGGATTTGTTTTGGAAGATTGTGGCTACTGCAGAGAGTAGAATTCAATTTTCCTAAACATGTTTATATCATTATTCCTTATAATTTTAAATATTTATGAAACAGTGTCTGCTGCAGTTACCCAACTTTTTAGAATGAGGGATGATTGCCTCAAGCCCTTTCTCTACTGATGCCCTGAGGAAGGAACAGTGTACCATCAAAGATTTCTGCAAATTTCTAGGGAGCATGAGAACTGTTTCTCATGCTCACCTCTGAGTCTACATGTTCCTACACAATTACATTAAAAAGAGTTAGGATGTCTTCTGCATGTTGTGCCTTTTCTTCTCTGTATCAACACAAACATGGCACTCAGTTATGGTCATTAGTTAAAATGTAAGCCAACAGCAGATGGCATGATCTTACATACAAAAAAAAAAACCTAAAGACTCTACCAAAAAGCACTTAGAACTCCATAAACAAGTTCAATAAAGTTTCAGGATACAAAACTAATATACAGAAGCATTTCTATAAGCAAACAATGAACTAGCTGAAAAAGAAATCAAGAGGGCAATCTGATTTACAATAACTATAAAAAAAACCTTATGAATAAATTTAACCAAGAAGGTAAAACACCTCTACAAGGAAAACTACAAAACACTGACTAAAGAAAATTGAAGAGGATACAAATAAATGGAAGAAAAAATCTCATGCTCATGGATCAGAATCATTAATATTGTTAATATGACAATATTACTCCAAGCAATCTACAGACTTAACGCAATCCCTATCAAAATACCAATAACATTTTTCACAGAAATAGAAAACAAATTCTAAAATTTCTATAGAACTGCAAAAGACCCTAAATAACCAAAGCATCCCTGAGCAGAGAACACAGTAGGTCACCTTACCAGACCTCAAAATACTATAATGCTGTAGTAACCAAAACATCATGGTACTGGCATAAAAATAGACACTTAGGCTAATGGAACAAAACAGAGAACCCAGAAATTAATCTATATGTCTATAGCCAACTGATTTTCAGCAAAGGTGATAAGGACACTCATTGAGGAAAGGATAGCCTCTAATAAATGGTGCTGGGAAAACTGGATATGCAGAGGAATGACTCTAGACTTCCACCTCTCTCCATATACAAAAATCAACCCGAAAGAGCTTAAAGACCTAAATCTAAGACCTGAAACTTTAAACACTACTAGAAAAAAACATGGGAAACACATCTAGACATTGATCTTGTAAAAGATGTTATGAATAGGACCTCAAAAACGTGGCCGCAAAAGCAAAAACAGACATATGGGAGCATATCAAACTAAAAATCTTCTGAAAAACAAAGAAAATAATCAACAAAGTAAAACCACAACCTACAGAATGGGAGAAAATATTTGCAAACTACTCATCTGACTATTAACATACAGAATATATAAGGAAATCTAACATCTCAACAGCATAAAAGTAAACAATCCAATTTTAAATGGTCAAATGATCTGAACAGACATTTCTCAAAAGACATACAAATGGCAGACAAATATAAGAAATAATACTGAAAAAAAAAAAAAAAACCCAATGCTGGCGAGTATGCAGAGAAAAGGGAACTCTTACACACTGTTGGCGGAAATGTAAACTAGTACAGCCACTATGGGAAGAGTATGCAGGCTCCTCAAAAAACTACAAGTAGAATTACCATATGATCCAGCAATCCCACTACTGGGCATTTATCCAAAGGAGAGGAAATGAGTATACTGAAGAGACAGCTATACCCCCATGTTTATTGCAGGACTATTCACAAGACCCAAGATATGGAATCAACCTAGGTGTCCAAAAATAGATAAATGCATTTAAAATTTTTGGTATATATACACAATGGAATACTATTCAGTCACAAAAAATTAAATTTTGTGGTTCAAGGCAACATGCATAGAATTGGAGGACATGATGTTAAGTGAAATAATCCAGAAACAATAAGTTAAATGTCACATGTTCTCACTTATATGTGGAAACTGAAACAAGTGGATCTCATGGGAGTGAAAAATATAGAACAGAGGATACCAGAGGCTGGGAAGAATGGGGGAAGGAAAGGATAGGGAGAGATTTGTTAAAAGATACAAAATTACAGCTAAATAGAAGGAATAAGTTCTAGTGTTCTATACTAATGTACAATGGATGAGTATAGGTAATAATAATATATGATATAGTTTCAAATAGCTAGAAATAGGATATGATAGGTGTAAAGAAAATGATAAATATCAATGAAATGATCAATTTTTGAGATGATGTATATGCAGAGTACCTAGATCTGATCCCTACATTATATGTGTTGAAACATCACTAAACACTCCATGAATATGTATAATTATTTGTCAACAAAAAATAAATGAGAAATTACAAAAAGATGGAAGCCAATAAAGAAAGGCACTGACAGAAAGCTTTTATATCAACATAAGTCATCATTAAATGTTAGAAATCAACATGGGATTTATATACACAAGGCCAAGAACTGAAAGTTGAACATTGGATTTTCCTGTTTCTGAGCACTTTTGTTTAGCCTGCAACTGGGTTTTCACCAAATATGTGAACCCATGGAGCATCCAGTTTTGGTGATATTGCTGACTCTCTTCTCCCTTAGCCCTCATTTTTTTTCTCCTTTGCCCAATCCATCCTTCTCAGACTATTCCTAACTCCAGCTTCTCACTATAACATCCAGCTCTCTTTAGCTCCCACCTTATGAACTCAGCCCCAGAAATGCCTTTGAATATACAAAACTGATTCAAATGTTTAGATGAAGGAGCCCTATTAGATGCTCAGGATTAGCAATGACTTTTAGATTTTATTTTGGGGTTTCAGCTTGCTTAAAAGGAAGATGTGCTTTTCGATAATAAAATTTAGAAAAATCAACAGGCAGCTAATAATATTTATTTCCAAAAATTAGAATCTTTACTCAGAACATGGCCCTTAACAATCAGTCACTAAAAAAACAGACTGTTAACATTAATTCACATGGCACAATACATAAATAAAAACCCTAAGAAATATTAAAATAATCCATACATAAGAATAGTAGCTATTAGAACATTTATGTTTAATCTTTCCGTAAGCTAATCCACATGTAAATGCCATGCATCCAAATAATTACAGAGGAAAAGTAAAAATCACATTATTAAGTCTTTAGTTGACCAAGATAATAACTCTGGGATGCCAATCTGCAGAGGAAGAATCAGAAGAGCCATTTTATTTATTCACAACATATATTCGTTGGTAATATTTTTCTGCCTAAAAATATAAAATAACATACTTATTCTGTTAAACACTATAAAACAAAAATTTCATCAATGATATTTGTTTCAGTGTTTCAAATTTTGATACAGATCAATCCTTTACATTGTTCTATAAAGCAAACCATTACTTAAATAAAATTTGGAATAAATATTTTCTGTATTTTTCACAATAAATACTGTTGTAAAACAAGTGTTTGCTTTCTGTCCATGGATCATTTGCTATCTCTAGGGAAAATACCAAATGGCATATTATTTCGCTGCAGCACAGGGGAAAAGAAAGTTCAGCTAGCCTGTGCTTACAGGTCTTATATTTTTCCATCGAGCAGCAATTATTCTTATGTCTCCATTCCTCTCTCATCCTGACCAGCAGCTCGAGAAAATTCTAGGACCCAGTGAAAGAATGATAATGGAGTGCCTATATTATTGTCTTTCTTTTCATACTATCTTCAATTTTGTGATATTCTTCACATTTGATAAACCCAGTTTCAACTAGTGCTTCTGAGAATTATACTTTGCATACATTATATGCATAGTAATGAAATTTCATTCTTATGAACACTGTTGCCTTCTATGACGTTGCATTGGGATTTGGCCATATTTTTATTTGTTTCATTCATTAAATTTGGGGGATCATTTTCAAGTAATTTTTTGTTAAATAATCAAGTAATTATCAATTAATTAATTGGTACTGGTTGATTTTTTTGATTGTAACATTACGCAAAATGTAAACAAATCCTGGGCTGTTTTCCTTAATAAAGTCTATAAGTAAAACAATATTTTATTTACTGAGTGACAAATTAAATTCTAGAATTTAGAAAATAAAATATCATTTATTGTCATATCTATTTAACTATTCAACTATAGTTGTGACAATTTGTATCAGGTGAGTAGAAAATAAATCTTTTTATTCATCGTATGGTAACATAAATGTATAGACAATTTATACAAACAAGTGAGTAGGCAATTAGTGGGATGAACATGGGGAGGATCTATTTAGTTGATCAGTTACAATGAATAGGCAATTAAAATGCAAAACTCTGGTCTACAATATGCACAAAATTAAGTATGAAGCAAGAATACATATCCATTTTATGCAAACAAACCAAATTTTGTTTTGAAAAAGATTTGTCAAGTATAACTAGCTAAAAGATGATGCTAAAAGATTTCTGGGATCTAGTAACTGAGAATAATTCAACTCTATCTTCTTTATATCATGCATGGTGAACCTTTTAGGATCCATATGTCAGAAAATAATACTAGTAACCACAAGTGGCAATTCATTGATTGTGATGGTAATAACCCGTTTCATTTTATTTTCTTCATGTCTAGATATTCAGCCCCAAATAAGAAAATGTGTGAATCTTTAAATAGAAAAATGAACAACAAATGACATCGAAAATTTCTGGGAAAATATGTAATTGTGATTAAACAAACCAATTATGCTAACGATTCTATTTTATTAAGCTAAGTGTGAACAAATCTTCCTTGAAGGCTTTTAATAGATAGGTACCAATATTTGATTAGACTGATGTTAAATTAAGAGACAAATGAGGATCTGCCAGAGAAGAACCAATCTGTTCACTAATAAAGCATCCAATGTAGAAAACAGCCCTGACCTACATAAGTAGAAACAACTCTTTTGCCCAAATTTGAAGTCAGTCATGTTTTAATCACATTCAAGTAATGTTTTCTTCTTTAAAGGGTCTCAGGTTATTTTTTCAACTTCTAGATGCATACTTCTGTTCTAGGTCCATAGGGAGTAAAAACATACCTTTTAAAATCACGCAAGGCAACTGGACTCATTTATTTCATTTTTCATGGAGAAACTCAATGTCTACCAGCTGCTTTTACCAACAACGCCTTCCAAATTCTTTCTTTCCATTACCATGATAGCTCTCTGTTAAGCAACAGGGTGTGTAGACCATATTCTAATAAATAAGTTGAATGCCATTATAGTCATCTCCTTTGTAAAGGAGACTTTATTCAGAGGCTGAATTCACTACTTGATAAGGTGTGGAGGAGTTTAGCAAAAATAAAATTTGTGAAATAATGAATTCTGGATTATATGTAAAGTTAATAAAATCTATTGGAGAGGTAGGATAAGGAAGGTTACACCATAGAACATTTGCATTTGCAAAAGCGGGATGCTCTCAGCACATAGATTTTATGTAATAAAGAGGAAAGCCTGACTGAGCATGAAACGCTGGTGTTATCTTCCTAGTGACTATGGGGATCCTTATCCATTATAATGATAGCATGTTTGGATATTATAATGAGAAAAAGCATATACAAGTAGAAACAATGAATTCGAGGCAATAAAATACTTGGCTTCATAAACTTCTTCATGAAAGGTCGGAGGAAAGGTATAGAAGGGATCTGTGCCACAGGGAATGACATCATGAAAGATAAGAATTTGGTGTATGTATAAAAGGGTTGAGGTGAGAGTTCAGTTCTGGGTACTGCTGACCTCCTGCTTTTTCCACTGATAGTGGTCAAAATGGTATAGGAAATAAATTGTGAAGGTGTTTAGCTAACATGTCTGGTATATTCTACTCACCCAGTTGGCTGCCCAGGAATTGAGGACTGGGGGAAACAGCTGTTCACTTCCACCTCTGGCCCCCTGGGTAAGTCAGCCTGGGATAGTCACAGCTCTTGATATTGTTCTCAGGATTGTTCAGAAGGGTTGGGTGCATCCATAAGGGTAATCAAACATATGGTCAACAGAAAGTAATTCAGAAAGTTATCTTTCCCAAATTAATTAAATGCTGAAATTTTTGCTGAGAATATGAAGTTTGATTTGTTTATCACCCAGACTCTCCTGAAACACACAACTCTGACCACAGAGCTTTGCAGAGCATATGGCACCTATGAGGAACTCAATCAAGGCATCCTACACAAAAGAATATCATTGTATTTCCCAAACTGTCACTGGATTCCTATTGCTTATGAAATAAAATCAATGCACTTTATCCCTGTGGATTAAATTAAGCACTAAATTGACTTTCGAACATTGTCTCTCTCACTTTTTGGTCTTGAAATTTTGTTCACAACTCTCCTAAAATAATATTTAAAAGCCATGTATAACCTCATCCATTTTTAAGTTGGTATTGAACAAATTTTACTGTGTGTTTAAAAAGTTACAAAAATGTAATTCTAAATATTTATGTCTTTAATAAACATTATAATAATTTACCATATTTTTATATTACTTTATAAGTACCCAATGAAATTTAAATAGTATAGTAGTTTGATGACCACTATAACTTATTTTAAATGTTCTTAAACGTTTATTATCTTAACAGTCAGAATTTTTACATAACTCATTTTTCTCCTTGCACTCACATTTTCATTATTCTCCCTCAGAATTTTGTCTTATGTAGTTTTCTACTTGAAAGTCTTTTATTGATCATTTCATATGCTTCTGAAACAACTATCCATCCAGATATATTTTTCCCTGTGGTCACAAGAGACAAAGCATTAAATATTAAAGTAGTCAATAATCTGAAATTTTTTGGCAAAAGTAAATGGCAATAATCTTCTAGATGTCTGAGTAACTTTTCAGTGAAATAGAATAGGCTAAATTGCCTCTCATATGTGTTTCTTTTACTCAAATATGTAATAAGCTATTGGAAGTAAAGTTTTAGTTAGTTCTCCCTTTTTTTGAAATCATGTAAAATATGTCCCTGGGATACAGAGAGAACACAGGTGGCTGAAATCATCTAAAAAGTTCTCAAGACAGATTGTCAAAAGTGTGAAGAAAGCACTTTAAAGAGACTGGTATTTACCAGCATGTTTTTTAAGAATTTTAATTATTCTAACTCAAAAGTAGAGAAATATATTGAGCATTGTCATGACTAGATAAAATAAGATGTCACAACCTTCAGTACTTCTTACCATCAGAACCAATCCTCAGGAGAAATGCAGTATTTAACAACATTTAAGATGAAAGAAGCTTGCTTATTAAACAAAATGTGCCATCACCAACTCTGTTGGCCAATTCCACAACATTTTTGAATTCCTATCATCTTCCTCCAAGTCATAATATCCTGCTTCCAATGCCAAGCTTTGCCTCAACCCAAATATGTATAAGATGGGAAGAAGATATGGAGCCCAACCACAGACTGAAGATACCTTGATTACTGGAGGCTTTGCAGACCTTGGTTATTTCGAACATTTTTGTTTTCTGCTTGGTATCACAGAGTATTTTTACCCCAGGGCAGCATACTAGTAAATCAGAGTGAAAGAGATGTGACCTTTCTTGTCAAAATGGAAGAAGGGTGATTGTTCAAGAGGAGGTAAGAAAGGAGAACCAACACATTTTCAGGTCAGTTTCAGGAAAAACATAAGTGTTAGGTATCTGAGAAATGATTCCATAAAATCTGTGGCTGTGAACCCTTGGAAAGCCTCAGTCTACAGCAGGAGCACATGTATTTCAGTTTAAAGGCCGTGATATAATCTATATTTGAGTGTATTTTTTGTTGTTGCTGTGTAACAATTTAATACATACTTAGAAGCTTACAACACCACCCACTTATTATCTCACAGCTTCTGTGGGTCAAGAGTCTGGACACACTTTAGTTGAGTTTCCTTTTCAGGGTCTCTGGTCAGAGTTGCAGCTCATCTAAGATTCAGAGTCCTCTTTTGAATCCACATGGATATTGGCAGAACATATTTCCCCTCAGTTGAAATATTTATGGTAACTTGCTTTTCCTAGATCAGCAAGAGTGCTTCTGTACTGCTCTGTTTCTGATTGTTAGACCCACTTTTATGGGACTCACTTGATTAGATAAGACCCACCCAGCATAATCTCTTTTGATTAACTAAAAGTGAACTAATTAGGGACTTAATTATCCCTTCACTCTCTCCGTATAATACAAACCAATCACAGAATGGCATCCATCATATTTGCTAAGTCTCTGCCGATACTCAAGGGATAGGATTACATAGGGTATGAACCCTAGAAAGCAAAAATTTTGGTGCCCAGTTTAGAAATCTGTTTACCATGCACAACAAAACAGAACTTTCTAAACGCCAAAAATGTTCTCTTCATTTACAAACAGGTTTCACATATGCTCTCTTTAAGTAAGTGCTGCTTTTCTATTTGCTTTTAAGACCTACTTCAAGTCTCTTCTTTACAAAGCATTGCAAAACTCTCCACCCAACACAGGGAGATAGAAGTCATTTTTCCCTTTTAGAAAATTAAAATACTAGTTTTGTTATTTGTATGAATATTTAATTTCATTTTTAAACAAGTAACTCCTTGAATCATGTCTAATTTATCTTTGCATTGTTTATAAGATCAATACATTGTCCTTACATAAAATGCACACAAATATTTGATGAGTAAAGGGATAAATTAAAATGTGCCATTGTTTTAACTTGATGATGCTTCTAGCTTTGGCTTCTCAGCCTTTCTCTATTCTTATATCCAGCTGTGCTTATGAGTAGGTTATAAATGAATAGAATATAGAGCCAATGTCTTCTCTATCTTTTCTCATACATTTTGTTACAAATCTCTACATGTATGCATGCTCATAACCAAACAGCCTTATCTCACTGGTACAAACTGACCCTAAGATCAACCAAGCATTTGTTTGATGTAGTTTATGGTAACATGCTTTGTCATTGTTTCATTTTGAAATGGAGAAAATGCATACTGGCCAAGTTTCTGAAGGAAAAGTTAAAGGTGGCTGGGATTCCATGTCTCTAATATTTGGTAAGTGTCTTTCTACTACCAGATTTTCAAGGGAAATCTGAATATCAGACATGCTACTACAAAATATCATTCTCTGTGTTGCTGTGGCCACAAATCCTTCCCTAAATTTCCCAACTCAGGTGAGATGGGTCAAATCACTTGCAAGCCACAATAAAAATATTAGGCCTTTAGTCTAAAACCTAGAATAAAAGGAAAAAAAAAAACCTTTCTTAAACACTTTATGACAGATCCACATCTTAATTTTGGCCCTCAAGATCTTGCCAAGGGGTGGCCAAAAGTAATCCCCGGTGGGGGAAAGCATCAAAGGAAAGAAAGAATTTTCCCTTTGGGCTTAGAACAGAGTTCACCTAATGAACACACTGCTGAGCCTTCCTAATGCAATAAGGTCCCCTCTTTTGGGGAGTAGCCCAAAATTTATATGTCATACAAAACGAGAAGCCAACAATCAGATCAAGTAATTCCAAAAGGAAGATTCCAAAGGGAACGAGTGATGCAGACATATATACTTTGAGACTCTTTTTCAGGAGAGAAAGGTAACCTACTTGCCCTGAATTTATGGGTTAATATAAACTTGAACTTGCCCCATAGCATACCTCACCTTCTGGGGCAGCAAGTGGGTTTGAGGGACATCTCTGAGAGGTCTCCTACTTGCCTACTGGCCTGGAATAGCAGGAAATCTTTCTAGTTACTTTGTGGATCATGCTTCATTAGAATACCTACTGATTTTGGTGATTGGTTCCCTCTCTTTTCTCTTTTCTGAAATACCTGTCAGATATACATAAAAATGTGAATACATCTGGCATTTTAAAAGCCTAAATTGAGATCCTTTAAATTAAAAAGGCCCCTCTGCTAAAGGAAGGAAGTTGCATTACAAGTAACACTCCTTGAGGGGAAAAAAAAAAAAAAAAAAAGGCATGCATGCAGAATTTAATTTCCAGAGTCTAATTAGTTTTAGACTAGTGCTACAAAACTTAGAGAGGAGCAAAGATAAATATTTCAGCTAATTTCCCTATGTACTGTGAATAAAAGAGTGAAAATGATTCTCAAATTTGAATGTTATGAAGTTATTTGCAAAGTATATTAAGTCAGTTCTTCCATGTAATGAAGTGTCCTTTACAGTTTAAGAGACTTTCTAGGAGCTGACATTTCTGTCATAAAGAACAAGGCTCTTGTGGATTCATTATGACTTCTTGAAACAATCTGAACTATAGACCTTGCTGTCTGCCAGCTGAGGGCACATCTGCACACTCACTGTGTCTAAGAGCAGCACAGTGCCCCAAGGCTCAAAGTTCTTTCCACTGTCGTGACCTAAATCTCTGACTAGGTGATACCATGTTGAAAAGCCTCCTTGATAATACCTAATTTCTTTTTTCTCTTCACACTTACCTAAAGAATCGCATTTTTTTAAAAAAAGAGATCATATTGCATGATAGAAGGTCACTAGATATATGAATGTCATTATGAAACCAATCAATGTATCATTTTCCCTCCTTTGATCAGCTTGAATCCCTTCATGGGAAGCCCCATAACTCCTTCAAAAGTGGTCTCCTGTGCATGATTACTTTGATATAATCTAGATGATGCTGTATTAGGGAGGTGAGAAAGAGCAAGTATCAAAACCAAAATTACTATGTGTAAGTTTGAAAATGAGTTGATGATGCCCGCTTTGCCACTTTCACTAAGAAGGGAAAGATATTGATTTGGAGTTGCAGAGATTCTGTTGCTCCTACTTTTACTTTACTGGCTGGTAAATCTATCCAACACATAATTTCATTTTAAATAATAGCTATTTTTTAAATTGGATCTTTATGGCTTTTATATTAGTTTGTAGGGTTTATCCCTATATTTTTTTTTTTTAGCAAAAAACTGTTTTCTCCTCTAATTCAAAAGGCATCCATGGTTTATTTTATCCTAGAATAATATGTTTGCTTCATAATGAAAGCATTTTTAAATTATGTATTTATACATTAATCATTGGTTGAGACCATCTTTCTTCCAATGCACAATTTACTATTTTTGTCTGAGGAAGAAAACAGAAGCACCTCCTACTAGGCTACAAGTTCCTTGAGGGGCAGGAATCTAGTTCCTAGCACAGTTCTGGGACATGGCAAGATCTGAGTAAATTTTTGTGAATAAATAAGTGAATTAGTGTAATAGAAATACTTAAGATAGCATATATAAATATATACACAATGTTAACAAAGTGAGTTTCTTCCACTTAGGAATTCACTGCATAGATTAACTACTGATAGTAAGTGACCCAAGATTAAGCCCTCATATATTTGGAAATATGAAATGCAGTGTAGAGACAATCATATGCTATTTTCTGTGATTTTTTTAAAATAGAGAAAAAGTTAAGAAAAATATGCATAACTTCCAATAATGGAAGTGTATAAAGTCACGGCATTTACTTCCTAATACATATACAATTTCATTTTTATAATTTCATACCTATGGCTGCTTTAGGCAAGTATTAATATAAAAATTACCATCAATCCTGAGATAATATAATTGAAAGATTTCATGTTAACAGCATTCATTCATTCATGCAACATTTGTTTAAATTGTATCAAATTGATTAGATCATATTAAAACAAGTTGTTTTGAACTGCCCTTCAATCTTGAGTGACTGTAATTCCAGAGTTCTGTGATTACTTTTCTCTCTGAAAGAGATTCTATCATAAAATAATGAACTTTTAAAGACCTGGAAACACATGTCATTCATCTTGGTATTGTTTTCATCTTCCACCAAAATGTTTATGGAATGAAAAACCGTGAAATGTTAATTTCTAAGAATCAATAAAAGCACTCTAGCCTTGGGATATAAATGTGAAATTAGAATTTTGTTAGCAATTCGTAAATATGAAATCCATGTATCATTATTTATTGGTTACCCAGAGCAGTATAAGGGTTATGACCACTGTTATTTCATTGTTATGGAAACCATTCCATGGAAGGCAGCCTGTGGGTCAACGGGAAGAGTACTAGCATGGGGGCCTAGAGTCCTGCAATTCCTGCAATCTGGTTACAGATTTGACAGTAACTGTGTGACTTTTGCTTTCTTGTAATCTTATCCACTTAATCTCTTTGAGCCTCTATTTCGTCAAGGGAAGAATGATGAATTGAACAGATCCACGATTGTCAATATTTTAAAAATCACAGTCGTTTTTGTTCAAACAAAATCTTTCTTGGAACTCACATAAGCAAAACAGGTAATGGCTGAGATTCTGCTGCTTAAACAGGGTGAGTGTTCTTCCACTTCTTCCAACTCACTCCATCTTTACTCATCCATCTTTCTCCTACCCCAACTTCCTATGGTAGCCCCTTGAGGAGTCAGGGATCTCAAGGAACCCTCATGAACCAAATACTAGACTAGTTCACTGAGTCACTAAAATTCTTCTTGTTCTAAAAGCCTGATTTTAGAAATTAGTGTTAATGTTAGGATAGACTATATCTTCATTAAATAGAATACAGCCAATAATATTACATGATTATCCAAACAGTATTTTTCTGAACCATTTATTCTTACACACTACATTTTGAGTGTTGTTAGTGGAATAATGAAGGAGTATTTAGTAGAGACAACTGATAAAACTTAGTTCCCTTTTATTAATTCAATTCAATGGTCAGCAATGACTGAATATCTTCTCACTTTTACTATTGTAAGAATGGCTAAAACTCTCCAAGTCAGGTCACCATTAGGGGATGTTCTGTTGTAATAATAAGCAAAGTCTGGCATCCACACCAAGAAATAAGAGATACTAAAGCCAAAGGAATAAATAAGTATAACTGCAATAGTTCCAAGGTCCAAGGTGACAAGAGAGCAGGTCAAAAAGATCAATTAACTTTGTGAGACCAGAGGCTGAAATCCAAGAGTAAATTACGAAGTCAACATTCAGGACAATAGAGAAAGGAGTAAAACAAAATAATTCAGAAATAAAAGAATCAGAAGAAGTTTTCAAGTTATTTCAAAGTCATGATCTAGCATTTGTGTTACAGCAGGCTGGGCATGCCTGAAAAGGACTGGTTTGAAGAACCAGGAATGGAAGAAACAGATTAATTTTTTTCTATGGCTAAAATGATTATCAAGGGATTCTAAGTGTCTTAATTTTCCCCTTTCTCTGTTACCACTGATCCTCACGAATTAGTGCTCATTAAATATGCCAGTTTAAAGCTCAACCAAAATGAAGCCATTACCAGCGGACTTCCAAGTGGAAAAGGGGAGCCTATGGCTTCACTGTTCTTTCAGAGGTCTTAAAAGGCAAAAATGCACATGGTTCTCTGGAAATTCTGTCTCTGGGATTTGGAGAATAAAAGTAGCTCAGTACTGATTCTAAATTAGGAAACGCAAAATCTGGATACTCTGAACTTTTGCAATGGATTCAAACCTAACTTTTCACTCTTTTGTTAATAATGACTCCATACAATGCACATAGGACTTCACCACTCCTCAGACATCCCTTAACATTGCAGAAATTTGACCAGCTCTGTTAAAAGTGTATATTTTAGACTGGAATATGTATTTCGCCCCTCAAGTTATAATAATGTCTTTGAGATTCAAAAGAAATAAAAGTGGATTGCACAAAATATAGCTCATTTCCCCAGAAGGTAAATGTTAAGGGATTTATTTTTTAAGCAGACCAAGTGGTCCTATATATATATATATATATATATATGCTCTACAAGAGCTTTTAATCTCTTCAAGCCCGAATTTTCCTGGTTGAAAATAAAAAATCAAAATTAAAGTAGTAAAATCTTTGCCTCAATAAGATGTGGAGGTTTCTGGCTTAATTTGGTACCAGGCTAGCATGATGACTGCCTTTGCCTGATTCAGTCTAGGCACACACCCACACACAGTCTGCGATGGTATCCAAATGCAGACACCTACAGGCAACCACCAGAGTCATTCTTTCCAAGAATAAGGCGAATGTCAATGGAGAAAAAAATTAGTGCCTATTTTCTTTCTTTTTTTTTTAACTTCCTAAAAACAGAGCATTCTCATATTCCTGAAAGAAGGTAGAAAAAAACACCCATTTCTCTCTTCCTAGATAAAAAGTCCAAGGTCTCTCCTAGTGGCTCTCCATCCTAGCTACATATTGGAAGCCCATGGGGCTGACCTGAGGTCGATAGACTATTCTAAAATTGCCTCCCCCTCCACAACATTGCCATGCCTGGTGACGTGATCAAACATTAATCTACATACTACTGTGAAAGGATTTTGTAGATACAATTAAGGATAGTTACTAATCAACTAATTTCAAAGCAGAGTGATTATCCTGGATTATCCAGGTGTGCCAGTGTAATGACATGGGCCCTGAGAAGCAGAAGATTCAAAGATAATATGGTAGAAGAAAAAACAGGAGAAGTAGGGCAGAAAAGGAGGTCAAGGAAACTTGAAGCACTGGAAGAACTCAACCCATCATTGCTGGCTTTGGAGACCAAGTGGCCATGATCCAAGGAGGCCCCAGAAGTCGAATATGATTCTTAGCCACAGCCAGGAAAGAAACAAGGACCTCCCTTCTACAGCTGCATGAAAACGAATTCCACCAACAACCTGAATGAGCTTGGAAGCAGATTGCCTCTGAGAGCCTCCAGGAAAGAACACAGCACTGCCAACAACGTCATATGGACCTTGAGAATGAGCAAAGAAACCAGCTGAGTCCACTGGACTTCTTGACTTCTGACGGACAGAGATGTGATATAATAAATTTGTATAGTTTTAAGCCATTAAGTGTGTGGTAATATGTTACAGTAGCAATCCAACACTAATATGTAGCTTAATTAAAAAAAAAAAAAAAATCTTGGTATAAGGCCAGGCATCAATGTTTTTTCAAAAGTTCCCTAGGTCAGTGCTTATCAGATTAAGATTAATGTGCATAGGAATCACATTAATTTGATAAGAATCTGCATCTCTGACATTTTGTGAAAATGCAGATTCTGATCAGCAGATCTCAGATGAGGCCTGAGAGTTCAAAGAAACTACAGGTGAATGCTGATGTTTCTTGTGGACGGACCACACATGAGTAGAAAGCAGCTAGATGATTGTAAATTAGCCAAGCTTCTCACTACTTTGTGAATATCACATTCGGAAGTGACCAAGGTACTATTATTGCAGTATTCCCATCTTTCTACATCCATGTCAAGACTACAAGTTGATGGAGTGGGTCTGAAAGCTGAGTGGTATAGAAAATGCAGACAGAATATACCTCAGTGGCTGTGGCTTCAACAAGCAAACCATAGCAGGTAGGACTTTAAAAACTGACTTATAGCAGGGTGCAGATAATTTTTTTTTTATTTTTTAAGTCTTTAAATTGGTATATAACATCACAGAAAGAGAGAGTAGAAGTAGTGAAAAAATCTCACCACTGCAGAGCAAGATAACAATAGACGAACAGTTAAATTCTTTAGATAATCAGCTGAAGACCTGAGAAATGGATTCAGGTAGCAGGTGCTTATGAG
Source organism: Theropithecus gelada (assembly GCF_003255815.1). Lineage (NCBI taxonomy): Eukaryota > Metazoa > Chordata > Mammalia > Primates > Cercopithecidae > Theropithecus > Theropithecus gelada. Next base: position 112,705,611 of record NC_037669.1, read on the forward strand.
TACCACAGGAAATCTGCCTAACCTATCTGAGCAAACTGACTTTAGATGATTGTTGCCTCATTTTCTCAAAACAAGGCAGGGTGGGAGCTGAGGCTATGATAAATTACCGATGAAAGAAAGGAAGGAAGAATCATGAAAATTTAGTAAAAGAGCATAACTCTGAAGATAAGAGACTGCAGGACCCTGGAGAAAATTCAGGAAAAAATATTCTATATGCCCCCCAGGATATGATAGACATGGCACCTATATTTTAAAAAAATGATATAGGAAAATATTATGATATGTAAAAACAACAAGGTAACTTTTGAGGGGAGCAGTGATTGGAAAGGAACATAAAGGGTGTTTCTGAAAGATGGTGATGTTCTGAGTGTTGATTTTGGAGCTGATTACACAGGTGTGGGCAGAATGTAAAAACTGATCAGAATGTATATTTTGATAAATACACTTTTCTGTACTTATATTTTAGTTCAATATCAAAATACAAAGGGATAAAAATGACTAAAAGAGACAAAAATGAATCAGCAGACAAAAAATAATAGGAAGAGGTACACAGAGGACTCAATGTGGGAATGAAAAATTGCAATGATGTGAACTACACCAGCAAAGATAAAACCTGAAAATAAAATATTGAATAGTAAAATTAATATTCAGAACTCTAGTGAGTTTTATAAAGTAATTTTTAGAGCCCTCTCAGAATGCAAAAACAAATGAAAACCTTCCGGATTCTACAAATTTTCTTAGGAAAACTGATACATAAAATAAAAACACAGCTAAGGATCATAGGTTCTCTCAGGGAGAAAGTTTGAAAAATTTAGGCATAAGTAAAAAGCACAGATCAAAGCTGAAAATACATTTGCTTTTGTCATTTTAAGCAAACGACCTCCACCTTACTCTAGGCAAAATTTATGAACAAATAGCTCAAACAAGTCATGTTCAAGAAGAAAATAAATATAATAATCAAATTTAAAATCATGTAAGCATTTAAGAGAAAAACAAATGTAACCCCTTGAGGACTGAAATGTTTGTATGTTTTTTTCCCTCCATGTCCCCAGTGACAAGATTAGAGCTTGGCCTAAGGCTTACACTAGTCATTCAGTAAATGCTTGTTGAGTAAAAGTTATATTTTTAAAATTGCCTATTCTTTTTAAAAAACAAAAAGGAACAAAGCTTCCAATTTTTTCTTTGCATAATAAATATAGAAGAAAATAAAGTTATATATACTCATATTTGAAGGAGGGAATCTCTTTGCAAAGAATTTCATTTGCAGTTAAGTTTTTCATCATAGATGAAGTCAACAGAGACACACTTTCAGATGTAGAATGACTCAGAAAATAGATCACTCAACTCTTCTTGAAAAAAATTATTGAAGGTGTATTCAACTCACTGAAAGGTGATCAACATAAGAATGTGAGACTATATTTCTGTACAAAAAGACTGTGATAAACACTCAAGCATGTTAAACATAGAGCTGAATCTAGTTACAATTTTAATATATGGTATAAAGTAAATATCAATGGATTTCTTAAAATAAAAGATGGGTAATATAAGGGTGATAGTCTATGATAATTATCTGATCCTAATTATAACACATAAACATATTATAAAGTGAAGCAAGGGAACCATCAGGAGAGGAATGGTAGAGAGAGGAAGAAGGAATTAAAGTAAAATAAATTTCTTATTTTAATTATATAATATTTTTAAATGTATCATTTAATTCTTGAGTTTGATGATTTCAGAAATATAGGATGACAAAAAGTGACTTGCTTCAAAATTATAAAACATGAACCTTGCAAGTCAAAATCACAAAAGAAAGTAAAACTATACAAAATGTAATCCATGTATAAAAAGAAAGTAATAAGGAAAGAATATAAATTATATAGTATTTAGAAAAATGAACAAATTAACCAAAATATCAGCTAGACAATAATAATTGTGAGTCGACTGAACCACCTGTATAAGAGATAGAACTTTCCCCACTGGAAAAAAATCAAAGCCTCCTACAAAATGATATGTAAAAATTAAAGTGAGAAAAGAGAAGGAAGGCTGAACATGGTGGCTCATTCTTATAATCCCAGCACTTTGGGAGGCCAAGGCGGGCGGATCACGAGGTCAGGAGTTCAAGACCAGCCTGACCAACATAGTGAAACCCCATTTCAACTAAAAATACAAAAAGTAGCTGGGCATGGTGGTGCACACTTGTAATCCCAGCTACTCAGGAGGCTGAGGCAGGAGAATCGCTTGAACCCGGGAGGCGGAGGTTGCAGTGAGCCACGATCGCACCACTGCACTCCAGCCTGGGCAACAGAGCAAGACTGCATCTCAAAAAAAAAAAAAAAAAAAAAGAAGAGAGAGAGAGAGAAGAAGAAATAATAAAATATTTATCAACAAACTTAGGGAAAAAAAAAGGTATAAGGAGGAGACATTAATTGAGACAACATGCAATTCAAGACCAAAACATAATTAAATTTGAAAACAGATTTGATAAATAGAGTAACTGTGAATATTTTAAAAGCAAATAAAATAGCAGCAAATTTTATAATTTAGAAACTCAAGAACATGTTGAAAAGAAACAATTGTACCAAACATTAAGTTGAAAACAAGTAAAATAAATTTTGGTTTACTTTGCACACTACAAATTGAACTCAATCCCACACAAAATTTATGGTTGCTTATGGCCTAGATCTTAAAGCAAACCATCTCTCCATTTCAGACTGATAATTTGCCTTGAAACATGTTGCTATTACTGCCATAATGGGGTTTGACATTCTAGAACCTTCTTCAATGCATACTAATTTTAAGGATGAATTTGCTACCCTCATTAATCATTGGACATTCATTGAGGGCCTGGCCTAAAACCCAGAGCTATGACACCTTCCTCAAACACGGTTCCCTTAGGATTTCTTTCTTTCCTATTGGCTTATGCAGAGAGCTCCATTATATAGATATATATATAGATATATAGATATATAGATATCTCCAGCCTGTGTCTGCCTGTGTCATGATCAAGATATAAGAGGCTAGGGTTGTATATTTCTCCAAAGCAGACATTGAAAGATGGGAAAAGCCAGTATAAGAATAAGTCTGAAGAGGTGCAATTGCCTCAAAAAGAGAGTATACTTAACAAGAAGACACTAGAATTGCCAGAAATAAGTTTACTTATAACAACAACAAAATCTACTTTATATTGAATAAAACACAACTCCTGCCCTCAAATAACTTCCAGGAGAAAAATAAAACCACTTAACCTTATCACTTAAGGTTTATAAAGCATTCTTTTTGTTTTTGTTTTTGTTCTTTCATTTATTTAGAAGTTGCCAGCACAGGAAACACTGGAAGATCTGAGTGTCGTTATCATTATTTAATATTTTATCACAGCATTATTCTCAGTGAAGTGAAAAATATTTTTAGGAAACAGAATGCCAGTGAATTAATTGAAAGTAAGAACTATACCTAAGACTGCAGAGTTATATTTTAACTTCATTCCTTTAACTATTAATTTTAATTATTTCTCATCAGAATTTATATGTCATGTCTATGTGCAAATGGTAGTATTTACCATTTTTCATTTTCCTTTCATCACTCTATATACTTCATTTTCATTTGGCTCATAATAATTGTATATTATGTGTTCCATAATATAAAATAGGATACATTTACTATTATTACAATATTTACATTGAAATACCGTAGGAGAAACTACATAGCATTGTGTATGTCTCTGTTTCTTTCAAGTTACAAATTTCATTTCTGGGAACCATAAAGCATTCTTAAGTTCATGATAGGTAGGTCAATAGCTATTGTTGTTCCCATCTTATAGATGAGGAAAACTGAGGCTCATGATGGTCGAGCAACTTATTCTGATCATATAGCTAAGTGCAGAGACAGGAATTGAACTGAAGTCTTCCAAATCTAATTTCACTGCCGTTTTAATTTCTTCATGCTGCCTCCTAAAGTATACCTCAGGTACAGTGGTTGCCTCATTCATTCCTGTTTGATTTGCATTGTGGTGAATCAACTTTTGGAGGGAATTCAGTGTGGCTGCTGCAGACGATTGCTATAGCAGCAATTGGTCATGGAGTGTTAGCTTTGTAACAACTCAAGTCAATGACAGGCACAGTACCATGAAATAATTTCCGCAATCTTTTAGAATAAATAACCTTCCCCTGAACTTCAGGGACCACAAGGGATCCCACAAAGGTTCATTCCAGGTTGGGTTTAGTCTGCTGGCTTCTGGAGCAGCAGAACCAATAGTTATTACCTGCCTCTTTGCTTCAGTTGAAAGGACTAGCTGTGCTTGTTACTTGTTCTGTCTACTACCGTGACAGTAATATTAACTCCAGGTTCCATTTCTGTCTCAACTCCCGGCTCTCAATCCAGCAGGAGTCTGGGCACATGAATACTGATTTTCAGTACACATTGGATTCTGAGTATTCTTAACTTTTTCAAATTAGGAATAATATTATAAATTTAAAATAATATAGGTATCGGCGACTGAGCCACCCAGTGAGTCTGCAGGGTCGAAAAAGGTAGAAATGGCAGATCTCTTGGAGATTTCATTCTCAATCAATATCAGTCAATCCTTTTAAGCAGTGACTCATTTATAAATATCACCAAAAGTGGAAACTGTTTAATTAACTGTTCTAGATAGAAGAGAAAGATTTGAAAGATATAAGTCCCAGCCAGGTGTTTGAACCCAAATCAATGACCGCACTGTGTAAAGGTCCTAAGAAATAATGAACTGCCTTTAATCTTGCCTTTCAGGTTGTTGTCCTGAATATATCTTAAGTAAAAAAGGCATTTTGATTTTTTAATTTTTGTCTTTTCATAGTTCTTTAGAAGAGTAAAGTGGTTCAGTTTTTATATAAAGTCTCAGGGAATTTTGAAAGAGAGAAAATATCAATACATTCTTTGTTTTTATTCCTAAGCAAAATAAGTTGCCTAGTTGATATACCTTTTAGATCAAGGGCATGAAAGTAGCTCAGATTAGCTAATAAAATATACCACAAAATATTTGTTTCCAAACCACTGTGTTAATTATCAGAAAAAAAAAGAAACATTGATTGTTGAATATGATTTCTTTCTCCCAATATTCAAAGCAAATGTACTCACATTTGCTACAGGAATGTAATCTAGTGAACGAAGATGGCCAGATGGGACTAATCCTGCTTTACATTAAAGGGGGCTTGGGTAAAATGGGAAGAACAATTATTCAAGACTCACTGTGATAAACATATGGTATTAACAAAGTATATGGAGTCAAAATAATCCTGTTAATATTCTTTTCCCTTTATACTTCAAGATGCGGCTTTGACCCAGGTGAGAGGGGCCCTTCTCAGAGTCCCACACTTCAGGGAGCACTGCGACATACAACAGAAATGTACTAACCTGTAACACTAAGGCTAAAGATCTGCTCCTGTAACGCTGCTTGGTCCCAAAGAATGCTTCTCTAGGGCTCTTCACCTTGGCCTCAAAACAAAAAGCAAGTGGGCTTAAATTCCATGAATGTTTGCTGTGAGGCAGAGGTAGGGAACAGACCCTGCTAGGGAATACCAGGAAGAGTTGAGTGGTGGCAGCACTCAGATAAAAGACAATAAAAATTCATTCTTCCCCTCAGATAATGTGAATAAAATAGATTCTGGTAGAATGTGAAATAGTTTCCAACTAGCGCCAAGTGTCATTTATCAATCTCTCATGTTTTTCTAAATCACGTTTCTGTAATTGCCATCAAATCATCATGGTATTTGCAACAGGTGCATATAGTGTCTGAGAAATATTGAAATATTTTACAATATTAAATAATTTATATTTTTATAAATTTGTGAAAATATATGTATATAAAAACAGGTTACTAATTCTTTATATGGGCAAATAGAATTGCAAATAGTTTTATTTTATAAAAATATTCTACAAGGTTAAATTTTAAAATTCAGGTGTTAATCATTTTGACTTAAAATTCTAACCTATATTAAATATGAATTTTATTTTACTTTAATGGAAATTTGAAATATTTTTGAAAGAACAATTTTTGATAACATGAAACTCCTTTTACAATTTCAACTTTTTGCATTTGCTTCAATTTACATTTTGAAGAATATATATTCACATTCCGTATACTTTGAATGAAACCATATTACTATTTCTAATTTTTGCGATCAATGTGAATTAATACATCGAATCATAATTGAAATAGAAAATACCTTTGAGCTGAGAGAAGAAAAAAAACTAAAAGGAAAATACTTAAAACCCCAAAGAAATTACCTGCTTAACTGTTTAAAGACTGAAAACAATAAATTTAAGAGGCTTCTGATGAACATAAATTATATAACATTTTTAAAGCAAAATATTACAAAATATTTTTAAATGAAAAGTAAGGATCAAAATAATGACAGTGAGAAGGAATATTGTTTTTGTCAAACACAAAACTTGAATTGATCATGTAATTTCTTTACTAAATGAAGATTTTGACTACTGAGCAAAACAGCGGGAATAAAAAAAAACATTATTCATATCAATTTCCCAACTCAGAAGCAACAAATACAACCATGGCCTGCCCATTAGGACAAACTGCATTCATGAAATCAGAAAATTTTACTTTTAAAAAACTTGGGATATTTACTATTTTTTTAGAATATTATCCCAGATAATTACCATTGCATCATTCTGATGATATGAACATTTTCTAGAAAAACACAATATGATTCACATCATTTATCTTGATTTTCTACTGGATGAACATTGCAGAAAATTTTGTTTGGCACTACAGTTTCTTCAAATGGAAAAAGAGACTATGAAAACTGCCCTTTCTCTTTCTTTTTTTTTTTGAATGACAACAAGATACGTATTCTTTTGACTGCATACTAATACCATGGGAGCATAGTATTCCATGTTGTATATGTGCCACATTCTCTTTATCCAGTCTATCATTGATGTGCATTTAGCTTAATTTCATGTCTTTGCTATTGTGAACAGTGCTGCAACAAACATATGCATGCATGTGTCTTTATAATAGAATGATTCATATTCCTTTGGGTATGTAACCAGTAATGGGATTGTGGGGTCAAATGGTATTTCTGTACATGGATGGAGCTAGAGGTTATTATCCTTAGCAAACTAACAGAGGAACAGAGAACCAAATACTGCATATTCTCACTTGGAAGTGGGAGCTACATGATGAGAACACATACAGAGGGGGAACAACACACACTGGGGCCTTTTAAGGGGTGAAGGTTGGGAGGAGAGAATCAGGAAAATTAACTAATGAGTACTAGGCTTAATACCTGGGTGATGAAATAACCTGTACAATAAACCCCCATGACACAAGCTACCTATGTAGCAAATCTGCACTTGTACCCCTGAACTTAAAAGTTTAAAATAAAATAAGATAAAATTGCCCTTTCGATTCTAATTTCACAAACAAAACATTTTGCTATTATTCTTATCCACTTCACAACCAATCTTCTCAGATCGGTTTGGAACAATGTAATATTTGTGACTGAAAACATTTAGGTTGTTGATAATACAAACACACACACACACACACACACCCCAAAAAAACATGAAACATCATTTGCATCATTTGCACATAAGTATTTGTGCAACTACTAGAATGGAAATATTTGAATAAATAGCAAACAATTGATAGTTTTAAATAAAAACAAGTAAATGCTGATATAGAACACTGAAATGATGTTTGAGGCATATTTCCGTGTCCTTTTAGCACAACATGCCATGAAATAGTGGAACATTTCTAGATTTTGTAAAAATTATTTCAAACAGTGGTACTAGAATGGCCAAACACAGCAATGTAAGAAATAATGTAACAAATGTCACTACAATTGCCAACGCCTATTGATGGAATTGGCTCAATTTATTTTCCTCCTCTAGGGCTCGCTATGAATTGTGGAAGTTAAGATATATACCTTTAAGATGTATCATTCAATAACAAATAACAAGTCATTATTCACAGTTCAATTATATAATTGCTGTCTTTACAATAACTGTGAAATGTATTTTATGGAGGTAGAAATCAGCATATAGAATTTTGCAGTATATTTATCACCCCTGGGAGGAAAACCCTGGAATATTTCAGTTCTTTATTTTAAAAGATATTAATTCACAAGACAGATATAAAAATAACCTTTAAGCATATGAATAGATGTTCAACCTCACCAAGGATATGAGAAAAGAGAAATGCAAATTAAAACAAAACTGAGATGCCAACTCTCACCTACCAGATCAGTAAAAATTAAAAAGAATAACAATACTCTTGCTAGACTGTGGGAACACAGGCACCCTCATATATTGCTAGTGGGAAAGAAAATTGGTGCAAACCTTAGGGGATAAAATTTGGCAATATCCAAATGATTACATATATATTCACATTATGACCCAATGATCCCACTTTTAGGATTTTTTCTGAAGTTGCACACCCAATGCTATGAAGATACATACACACACACACACAGACACACACACACGATCATTCATTGTCATCAAAACATATTAGAAGCAATGTAAATGCCCATTTATAAGACAGCAGTTGAATAAACTATGGTAGATCTACACAATGGATATTCTTTCCTTTAATAGAATAAGGAAGTTATTTGTTGAATAATGTGGAGCAATTTCTAGGATATTGTGAAGCACAGTGTTGCGTTAGGCAGTTAATAATGTTTGTGGTAGGTTTAAGCTTCTTTAAAATGTATAATTTATTGTGATTACTTTTCTCATCCTTAGTAAATATTATTTTTTAAAAACTAATTTCATCTTCATAATTATGTTCTCTTTTTCTTAAAAAAAAGAAAAAAAAAAAAAAAAGGTTCCCTGATTGGTATAAACTTCTGGCTACACAAAACCTGCACTTTCTTCAGAACTGTGGACTATGGTATGTAAATACATTATGTACTGTCTGCTATTTGATTTTTCTGATAGGTTTTCCACCAAAATTACTCTAAAATATTTTTCTAAAGCAGCAGTTCTCAAACGTAGCTAAGCATCAGAATCAGCTGTGAACCTTTACAAAAACAGAGATTCCTGGGCAATACTTCCTTAAGTCTGGGGTGCCGCCCAGAAATCACTGTCTTCCAAAAGCCCTGAAGCTGATTCTGAGCATCATCCAAGTTTGAAATCTCTGCTGAGAGTAGGTTTGCAAAATAGAGAGAGAATAAAGTTATTATTATTCTGCATTTTTGAAGAAATTTATGATTATTATCAATAATTTCTTACTTTCTTAAATTCTTCATGATTTGGCCAAGAGTGTCTCATTCTGAAACTGGAAGGACTTTAAGGAAAACTAAACCTTAGGGAAGAATTCTACTTGTCTCATGAAACACAGTCTAGTAGGATAACATCTGGACTTGGAGCTATTCCACAGAAATCAGTTCCTGACTCCGATGTAACCACGGCCTGCAACTCAGCAAGGTTGTTAATGTTGGTACCTGGTTTCTCTTCTGTAAAATGTATATAGTTTGGCCTTTTTTCACAGAATCGTGGGGACCAAAAAAGATACACAATGTAAAATGTTCTTACAGACTGCTAAGTGTTCTGGACATAACTCTCATTATGTATTTAAAGTCTAATTGTATGTCCATTTACTATAATTTTTGAAGTTTTAATTCTATATTTAGGTGTTATTATTTTACATGTATTAACTTTCCATCTATCTATCTATCTATCTATCTATCTATCTATCTATCTATTCATCCATCTATGCCACTATTCTCTCTGTGAATTAACAGGAGACATAAGTAACTTCACTTATTTGGGAATATTATGGTCTTTTTTTTTTTTTTAAGTAAGTTAATTTTAAGTTCTAGAATACATGTGCAGGACATGCAGGGTTGTTACATAGGTAACGTGTGTCATGGTGGTTTGCTGCACCTATTAACCCACCATTTATGCATTAAGGCCCACGTGCATCAACTATTTATCCTGAAACTCTCCCTTCCCCAGCCCCTTGGACAGGCCCCAGTGTATGTTGTTCCCCTCTCTGTGTCCAAGTGTTTTCATTGTTTAGTTCCCACTTATAATTAAGAACATAGGGTGTTTAGTTTTCTGTTCCTGTGTTAGTTTGCTGAGGATAATGGCTCCCAACTCCATACATGTCCCTGCAAAGGACATGATCTTGTTCCCTTTTATGGCCGCGTGATATTCCATGGTGTATATGTATCACGCTTTCTTTATCCAGTCTATCATTGATGGGCATTTGGGTCAATTCCATGTCTTTGCTATTATGAATAGTGCTTCAGTGAACATATGTATGCATGTATCTTTATAATGGAATGATTTATGTATACACCCAGTAATGGGATTGCTGGGTCAAATGATACAGCATGATGCAAGTCATAGAGGATTTGAAGTGGAGTCATACACAAAAATCTAAGACACTTTGGAAATCACTCTTCTGAGGAAGTACAGGAATTCCATAATTCTTTAAAAGGCATACGAGAATTATATTCCATATGATCTAATATAAACATTTACATATGTTAAACATATATCTTTCATAAAATCTGGCAGAATCAAATACAGTTCACAAACAGTTATCATATAATAATTGCCTTATTTTCTGATACATATTGTGTGCTATCATTTCAGAAAACATACTAAGTAAAATTATGTTTATCTTAGATAAATACATCCTGTATATTTTCAAAAGAGTGATAGAAGTCACCACAATAATTTTAAAACTACATATGGTTGAGAAAAATGCCAAAGGGGGAGGAAATTAATTTTGATTAGGATAGTGTGTTTCCTGAGTAGGAACAGAATCTTGAATTGCTGGTGGCATTCACACCTCTCCATTACTGCTGTTAGCAATTCTTTATCTACTTCTGAAGTCTATAAAAGCTTAGTGTATCAAAGTGATGCCAAATTTATATATAACTCCTAATACAATGTTATGAAAATGATTCATGAATAAGCAATACACAGACTTCTATGATGAAGCATGGAGTCCACATCAGTCTATAGAAGGCTGTTCTCAATCTTATTTTTAAGTATCTTAAAAGTAAAATCATGACTATAGTACCTCTACACATTTTGAGCTGAGAGCATTATGTTAATTTACATATCATCTAACTAGATTCTACATTCTAGTTCTCTGGACAGGTGGCCTTTATACTTTTTAAATCGAGAACAGCTAGATTTAGTGCATATAACCCCTCTCTCCCACATAAACACACAAACAGAAATACAATACTTAAAATAATACATTTCCCTATTATTACAATTTTTACCTATTTTATTTTTTTCTATTCCATGTCTTTAAAAAATACTGGTCAACAAATTAGATTGATTTAATGTCCCACCAATGTGCATCTGAAAAAATTGCCTTATCAGCGATTTCAAACATAATTTGGAGTCCTTGGCTTTGGCAGTATGTGTTCTCAAATTGGAATGATATAAAGAAAGTTGGCATGGCACCTGTGCAAAAATGATATGCAAATTTGTGAAGTATTTCATAGTTTAAAAATAACTTGGGGAAGAGTAATCACCAGATAAATGGGTAAATCACATGTGATCCATACATACAATGAAATATCATTCAGCCTTAAAAAGAAAGGAAATTCTGACACATGCTACAACATGGATGAACCTTGAATTCATGAGGTTCAGTGAAATAAGCCAGTCACAAAAAGACAAATAACGTATGCTTCCACTTATATGAGGAACCAAGCATAGTTAAATTCATAGAAATGGAAAATAAAATAGTGGTCGTCAGTGGCTGGGGAGAGAGGTAAATGGAGAGTTATTGTGCAATGTAAATCGAGTTTCTGTTTTGTAAGGTAAGTGTTCTGGAAATGGATGGTAGTGGTTGCACAGCAATGAGAATTTACTTAACATTGACTGCACACTTAAAAATGGTTAAGATGGCAAATTTTATGCTAGGTTATTTTACCATGATTACAGATAATTTTTTAAATCACTTAGGGAAATACAAATTTTAGTAATGTACTTCATATTTACTGAATCAGGAATGGGGACCTTAAATCTGGGATTATTTAAGAGTCTTCCAGGTAAATCTGATTCAAAGTGACTTAAGAACCACTGCTTTAAAATACAACTATGACTTTTCCTCCCAAGCACCTAAATTCCTTTGCTACTTTGAAAGGAACAAAATTGTGAGACAAGAACTCACAGGAGCCTAACCTTATCCTTAATCAGAATTTAAAAGAAAACAAAAATAGGCTAAGAATTTTTCAAGAGGGAAACTAGTCATACAATACATGTTTATGATATGGATATTGACTACAGAGAAAGAAGCATTTCCAGATAGACACAAGATAATATTAAAACACACAAGGTCTAACACTGGTTCTCATACTTTTTTGTAGTCATATTCAGGGTCTTCTCTCAATTAAAAAAAAAAAAAGCTACCTTATTTTGCCTTTTATATGCTAAGATCTTTGCAAGTATTACTTCATCTAACATGGCAATGTGCCAATGAGGATTAATGTTTTTATTTTATTCATAAGGAAACTGAGGCTTATAAATGTCAATTCCTTGCCCAATATCACGTAGCTCATATGTGGTGAAAACTACATCTACCTGACTCCAAAATCTTTAGTCTTTCCAATGCTACCTTGCCTCTCTGAATGATTTCCTTCCATTCTTACACAGCACACTGGAGTACACCTCATTATTGTCATTTTAAAAATAAGAAAAAAACCTCAGGGAGATGACTTTATGAAGGTCACAGTAAGCCTTCCACATTTTGATTCGATTTTCATCCATAAAATAGAGCTATTTCACCTCTGAGAAATATATTGAAGAAACCAAATAAAATTGGATGTCATAAAAATAATGCGAGAAGGAGTAAAATCTTGATTAATAGAAAGTACCAGGCAGCTATGGTTAATTGAAGGTTAATTAGAGGCTTCTTTTTGTTTTAATCTTTAATGCTGAAAATCCTTTCAAAATAGATTGAGCCACATCCTGGTTTATGTAAGTTTACTGTGATGAACACAATTAAATTTTTCTTTGAGAGTTTTTTTTTTTTTCTAACTTCTTTATATCCTCGTTGATGTAGATTATACAGGAAATTAATCTGAATTTTTATGGAGGCCAGGAAAAAACTTAAATGCGATTCTTTTGACCAAATCTTTAATAGGAGTTTGTATGATCTCTTTCATTAAAATAATGCACCAAAAATAGTTTCAGGTTTGCTTTTATGACACGAATTCAAAGAGGTTGGATTGCAGAAGGTACAGATCAATATTTTATGCCTATCTTTCTCCAAATGGGATTTTAGGCTGGAGAACTATTAGTATTTTTTGCTTTTAGTATTCCCTTACATCAAGGAAAAAGATGTATTTATGACTTATATAGATTGTTCAAAGGCAATAAAGTCCCTAAACTTCCTCATTTATTAGGGAAATATGAAAAGTGCAGGTTCCTCAGAAGATCCAGTGAAATCCCCACTCTAAAGAGCTGACCTCAATCTACCTTTGCCCAGACTAACTGTTACCTGCAAGCCTTCCTTTTATCCACCACACATTACCTTCACTATTTTCAAAGACAGACACTTGCTGAAATAAAGAGATGAATAATTTGAAATGAGCATAAATCAAGGCATAATTTAAGGGACACATGCTAGAGATGGCTACTACAAGTGCTTTAAGTATCTTTACTGGCCAGTCAACACCATAGCCTTTGTAGGTTAACAAAATATTAGCAATAGATTTCCATTGTTGAAATTAATGATTAGTGATTTTTTCAAATAAGGGCAAAAACTATGTTAGAGGCATTTAGTCTGTTGTAAGACTATAGTTTAAGAATCTAACCAGCCTTTCAAAATTTAGCTATAAGATTTGCACCCTAGATTTGATTTCTACAGAGACCTCTGTCCAGACATTAGATTGGGGGATGGTTGGCCACCCAAGTCTAACTAGAACATCAGCTGAGTCCTACTGCTATAATCATATTGCACTTGCTACATTTGCCTTCAGGGGAATCTACCATCCTTGGTACAGTCTTAGCACACACACACACAAAAGTTAAAGCCAAGAATTGGTAGAGCTTACCAATAAAGCCAAGAATTGGTAGAGCTTATGTTGTGTATACTTGCTATTAAATGTCTATATTTGAAGAAGAATTTTATTTTCAGTTACTTAGAAAGATGGTATAAGAGCAGGTAAAAACTATTGGCTACTAATTTCTACTCAAAGGAGGCTAATATTTTTGCATCTAATTTTTTTAGGTCAGTTCACAACAGTAGATATCAAAATAGAGCTTTCATGGTCATTCCTGAAGGCTAGATGATCAATAAAAATCCCTTCCATGCTAGACACAAACCTCTCCATATGAGCTCACATTTAGAACATTCCTAGAGAAGTAATCACTTATCTGGAACATTCTGATAATTAGAAATGACTTGCCAAGGAGAATTTGCTTGCTCTTATAGTCTTGGATTGATGATCCCTTTAGAGAAATTGATTTGCTGTAACTCAGGCAGAATGTATGTGAAACACACAAGCTGAGATGATAACCCAAGCCCAGTATTTCACAGGGCAGCTCTTGTAAGAAGAAAGTCCACCCAATGAGGCAGTGATAGAGCATGTCTCCCTAAAGACAAGCTGAAGAGCTTCCCCAGGCAGGGTGAAAAGAGACCTGAAGTTCTGATGTACAAAATCCTTTTAGATAAGGAAATAAGTCTGACCTCATTTTGCCTCTTGACATTGCTCTCAGTCTCCCTGGCTGCCCTTTCAATATTTCTTCTTTCAGACTAAGTTCAACATTTACATGAATCTCTCATTTATAAGATTAAAAAATTGTGGATGAGATGCCAAATAATCTAGTAGAGATTCACAACAAGGCAACAAGTTCAAATAGGTTTGGCAGACATAGGATTCCCATTCCTAACACATTTTCTGGGAAACCAAGTGCCCTCCATGTCTAGTTGCAAAGAGTTAACAAATTCATGTAAAACTTAAAGCTTATCTTTTCCAGGAGGAAATCCAGCTCCGTGTGTGAGTGTTATTCATGTTATAAAGAGGGCTAAATGTCACTTATATTTATTACCACATTTGTGGAGTTGAATATCAGATATCTTATTCTGCAAAACTGTCAAATTTTGTGGTTGAAGACATATTTTACCAAATCACCCCTTTCTCTAACACATGTGAAAGTGATGACAGAGAGAGAGAGAGAGTTGCCTAACCTAATGGCAATTTCCCAAATTATTCTACATCATATAAGTGAGGCTGAGTCAACACCTACCTTTCCTGTTGTCTTCCACCTGTTCTTCTTTGGCACTTGCCCTATTTGTAATTTTACTGATATGCTAGCTACCTACTACATTGTCCAAAATAGAAAGAAAATATTTTATATTTACATTTTAAATAAAATAGATTTAAGTAAGTAAAACTCAGTGTCTTTACAAGTTTATAGTTCCGGCTATATGAGGCACAGAGCCTTCCTCTACATTTTCCACTCACCATCTGGGCAGTGTTTCTTCTGGCAAGACTTTAAAAATGAAGGGGAGCAAAAGCTTTAGGGGAGGAGTTGGGGGGGGTGATTGGGCTAGAGAAACAGTGAAAACATAGTTTCAGAAGTTTGTTAAGCACCTGCCAAAGTACTGGCATTCACTTCAAGATTGCTTTTCTTTAAAGATGTTAAAAGATGCAAAATATTGCTCTTTTCCTTAAAAAGGAAAGCCATATAATCTACAAAATGTTGACTTTTCTTGGGCCCATCAGAAAACTGAGATCGCAAGGTATCTTAAGTCCATTAGGACTGTTACAACAAAATACCGTAGATTGGACAGCTTATAAAACAAGCATTTATTGTTCACAGGTCGGGAGGCAGATAAGTCCAAGACCAAGGTGCTGGCAGATCCAGTCTACAGTGAGAATACTTTTCCCGGTTTGCATATGGCTCTCATTTCACTGTATCCTCATGTGGTGGAGAATAGAGGAAGAGCAAGGTGTCATGTCTCTTCATGTAAAGGCACTAATCCTACTCATGAGGACTCCACCCTCATTACCTAATCACCTCCCAAAGTACTTACCTCTGATACCATCATGTTGAGGGTTAGGATTTCAAAGTATGAAATTTTGGGGATACCAACACTCAATTCATGATATAAGACAATCAAATAAGTTTAGACAAGCATATAAGTTTAGAAGAGCTGGTAGAATCAGATGTAGGGAAGCCAACACTCACATTTTCTATTCCACAGACTTCTATCAGATGCTTACAAGAAAGACTGGAGGATGAGCAGGTTACAGGGCAGAGTGCCACTTAGTGGCACAGGCATAAAGGAGATGATTGGCAGTTACTAGTGACCAGGCCAGAGCTGTGCCTACTTCCCTGAACTGTTCTTTCCTACAAAACAAAAGCCTTACTATTTTAGAGAAGGGCAATGAATTCTCTCACTCTCAGCTAATAGGTAAAGATGCATTGCTTCTGGTATAGGAGTAGAATAAAACCAACATTTTATTGGGAAAGGAGTAGAAAAGCTTATCATCCTTAGGACATAGCCTCCATTCTTGCTGAGATGGAAGTAAAAGAAAAAGTCCTTCCAGTTGGGTGCCATACACTGAATGTTTGTATCTCCTCAAAATTCATATGTTGAAACTTAATCCTCAGCATGATGGTGTTTTTGGGAGGTAATCAGATCATGAGCGTAAAGCACTCAGAAATGGAATTAGTGTCCTCATAATGAAACCCCAGAGAGATCACTCAACCCTTCCGCAATGTGGGGATGCAGAAAGGAGATGACCTTCTAGGAACCAGGAAGAGGACCCTCACCAGACACTGAATGTGATGCCACCTTGATTTTGTACTTCCCAGCCTCCAGAACTGTGAGAAATAAATTGTTGTTTGTAAGTCACCCAGTCTATAGCATTCTGTTATAGCTCCCCAAACGGACTAAGATGTTGGGGAAAGGCAAGAAATTGTCTTGAACCTAGCATCCTACACTCATAACACAAAGAGATCTGTCATTACTGGAAGAAGAACAGGAAACTCCTGCCTAAGACCACCAAAAAATATAAAGCAGTGTTTGGCTGGGATGAAAAAGAAGAACAGGGATGTAGAGAAATCTCCACCCCTGAGGCTCAGGCACACAAATCCTGCCTAAAACTGACCAGGAAAGTAAAACAAAACAAAAATGCCATCATTTCATTACAAACCTAGCACTGACTAACATGCAACAACAGTGTCAAGAGCTAGGAGAGGATCTCCCTGTGTGGCACAGCCATGCAGGGTCGTTCTACCAAAACTGGAGAGTACAACTCAAGCCCTGAGAAAGATCCTCCAGGACCCCAGGCACCACACTAAGCACAAGCTAATGGAAGCCAAATGCTGGAAGATTTAAAGCCAGTGCTACATTAGGACAGCATTACCAAGGAAAATAATCCAAGCCCAGATCAACAACTAACTATATTAAATCCACTCACCATGCTAAGAACTTCACCAAAGAAGACACACATCCTTTTCCAGACATAAATACTATTAACCTCAGACCCTATAATTCCTTTTCACACAATAGAATCATTCAATTGAAACTGCAAGGCACACAAATGAAACCCAAAAAAGCTATCAATTGTTAATAGTAAAAGCAATCCACAAAACCAAAGAAATTACCCAGACTTTAAAGCAATCAGATGAATAAAATAGCCATTATTAGTATGTTGAGGAATCTAGTAGGAAAGACAGATTATATATAGGAACAAATAGTGATTACAACAGATAGAAACTACCTTTAAAAAATCAAGTATAGGCCAGGTAGTGGTGTAATTCCAGCATTTTGGGAGGCCAAAGTGGGAAGATCGCTTGAAACCAGGAGTTTGAGACCAGCCTGGACAAGATAGTGAGACCCCGTCTCTACAAAAAATGAAAATAATTAGCCAGTCATAGTGGCATGCACCTGTAGTCCGAGCTACTCAGGAGACTAAGGTGGGAAGATTGCTTGAGTTCAGGAGTTTGAGGCTGCAGTGAGCTATGATTGTGCCACTGCACCCCAGCCTGGGAGGCAGTACATTCTTGCACTGCTAAAAAGAAAAGAGGCTTGGCCGGGCGCGATGGCTCACGCCTGTAATCCCAGCACTTTGGGAGGCTGAGACGGGCAGATCACGAGGTCAGGAGATCGAGACCATCCTGGCTAACACGGTGAAACCCCATCTCTACTAAAAATACAAAAAAATTAGCCAGGCATGGTGGCAGGCGCCTGTAGTCCAAGCTACTTGGGAGGATGAGGCAGGAGAATGGCGTGAACCCGGGAGGCAGAGCTTGCAGTGAGCCGAGATCACTCCACTGCACTCCAGCCTGGGTGACAGAGCGAGACTCCGCTCAAAAAAAAAAAAAAAAAAGAAAGGAAAAAAGAGGCTTAATTGGCTTACAATTCTGCAGGCTATACAGACTTCTGCTTCTGGGGAGGCCTCAGGAAATTTATAATCATGGCAGAAGGGGAAGGAGGTGCATTTTTTTTTTTAAGGAGTTTTGCTCTTTTGCCCAGACTGGAGTGCAGTGGTGCGATCTTGGCTCACAGCAACCTCCACCTCCCGGGTTCAAGTAATTCTCCTGCCTCAACCTCCCAAGTAGCTGGGATTACAGGTGCCCGCTACCACACATGGCTAATTTGTGTATTTTTAGTAGAGACAGAGTTTTGCCACGTTGGCCAGGCTGGTCTCAAACTCCTGACCTCAGGCAATCCACCTGCCTCAGCCTACCAAAGTGCTGGGATTACAGGCGTGAGCCACCCTGCCCCACCAGGAGACACATCTTACATGACAGAAGCAGGAGTAAGAGAGTGAAGGGGGAGGTGCTTTACACTTTTAAACAACCAGATCTCCTGAGAACTCACTCACCATCATGAGAACAGCAAGGGGGAAATCAGCCCACAGGATCCAATCACTTTCCTGCAGGCCCCTTCTCCAAAACTGGGGATTACAATTTGACGTGAGATTTGGGTGGGGACACAAATCCAAACTACATCACACAGTGAGACCTAGGATTTTTTTAAGTCAAATACACATGCTAATAAAAAGAGAAAATGCTATCAAAGATAAAGATTTCCTTTACAGAACTTACCAGCAGACCATAAACTACTGAAAAACCAATCAGTTAGTTAGAACGTAGGTAAATAAAAATTGCCCAAAATGAAACAGAAAAGAAAGAAAACAAACAAAGAAAAACAAGAACAGAGCATCCAAAAGCTGTGAGATAGTATCAATTGGCCTAAGGTACGTGTGATTGAGGTCCCAATAGAAGAAAGACAGAACGAGGTAGAAGACATATTTCAAAAGGTAAAGACTGAGAACTCTTCAAATTAAATGAACAAAGCAAACCATAGGTCCAAGAAGCTCAGAGGACACACACACCTAGATATTATATCAAAAATGCTTAAAATTAAAGAAAAAATATCTTGAAGGCAAACAGAGGAAAGAGAAGCATTACATGCAAAGAAACAAAGATAGGAATGCAGCAAACCAGAAGACAAGACAGAAGAGTGACATCTTTGAAGTGTTTTAAGAAAAAATTGTCAACCCAGAACTGTATACCCAATAAAACTACCTTTCAAAATGAAGACAAAACAAGTATTCTTCTTACATACCAAAATGAAGACAAAACAAGGATTCTTCTTACACACCAACAAACACAGAGAGGAATCTTTGCCAGCTAGCCTGTGCTAGGAGAAGCGTTAAAGGAATTCTTCAGACAGAAACTTTGGTACTAAATAAAAACTTAGACTTCCAAAGTAAAGAGAATCGTTAAAAACAGTAAAAATGAACACAAATATAAGATATTTTTCTTTCAAAATTCACTTTAGAGGATACTTGATTGCTTAAGGCAAAAAGTGAAACAATATATTGTACCATGTGTAGAAGCAAAATATGCTAACAATAATTCATAGGATCAAAGAGAAGAACTAGGATTCGATTATGGTAAAGTTCTTACATTAAAAAATGTGATGTTATTTGAATGTAGAGAATGATAACATAAAATGTATAATATAAACCTTAGAGCAATCGTGAAAAATACATGTAACTATTAAGCCTTCTTATGAATGAAGGTAAGATGGAATTAAAATAATCCAAAATAAGGCAAAGAAAGGAAGAACAAAGAATGGACAAGACCAGCAGAAAACAATTATCAAAGTGGTAGATTTGAATCCAACTGGATACATAATTATGTCAAATAAAACATTCCAAAAATCACATTGAAAAAGCAGATATCATCAGACTGAATACAAAGGTATACTCAACTACGTGCTCTACAGAAGTTATCTTTAATATGAATGCATATATAGGTTAAAAGTGAAGGTTTAAAAGTAATTTCATAAAAATATCAATAAAAATAATACTAGAGTGGCTATATTAATACCAAAAAAGTAGACTTCAAATCTAGAAAGATTACAAGAGACGACGAGGAACATACATATGAATGAATAATTAATTAACAATCCATACAGAAGATATGACAATCTTACACGCAGATATACCCAGAAACAAAGAATATAAATTTCTAAAACAAAACCAGTAGAACTGAAGGATAAACAGACAAATCAATTATGCTTGGAGACTTCAGTGCTTCCTTCTCAGAAATCAATAGATCAAGTTGATTTTTAAAAAATCAGTAAGGTTATAAAAGACCTGAACAATACTATCAACTAATTTGATCTAATTTATAGAATATTTCCATGCAAAAGTAGTGTACATAATTTTTTCAGTGCACATGCAATATTGAGAAAGATAGGCCATCTTTTGTGTCATAAAATAAACTTCAACATATTTAAATGAATTGAAATCAAACACAGTATGTTCTCAGGCCGCAGAAGTTTTAACCTAACAACCAGTAATAGATATATGGAAAATTCTCAAATATTGGGACTTAAACAACATAATGTCATGTGAGCCAAAGAGAAAACCACGAAGGAAATTAGAAAAGATTTTAATTTAAATAAAAATGAAAATCTAACTTACAAAAATGTGTTAGATTCAGCTAAAGCAATGCTTAGATGAAAATTTATATTATTAAATGTGGACATTAGAAAATAACAGAGATTTTGAATCAAACTCTTCAAACTAGAAAAAGAGGGGCAAATTAAATCTAACACAAAAAAAGAAAAGAAATTTTACAATATTTCAAATAATACAAATGAGCAGAAATAATTAGAATCTAGAACATAAAAACAATCAATAAATCAATAAAGCCACACTGATTTCTTGAAAAGATCAATAACACTTAAAAATATAGCCAAACTTATCAAAACCATGGGAAAAAGAATGAGAGAAGAAAAATAAAATCAATATAGGAAATAAAGAGGGGACATCACTATATATTCTACAGAAACCAAAAGGATAATAACAGAATACTATGAATAACCTTGTACCAGCGTATTAGTCAGGATCTCTAGAGGGACAGAACTAATAGGATAGATGTGTATAAAGGGGGGTTTATTAAGGAGTATTGACTCACACAATCACAAGGTAAAGTCCCACAATAGGCCATCTGCAAGCTGAGGAGTCAGGAAGCCAGTCTGAGTCCCAAAACCTCAAAAGAGGGAGGCCAACAGTGCAGCTCTCAGTTGGTGGCCCAAGGTTCAAGAGTAGAACTTGAAGTCTGATGTTCAAGGGCAGGAAGCATCCAGCATGAGAGAAAGATGTAGGCCAGGAGACTAAGCCAGTCTAGTCCTCCCACGTTCCTCTGCCTGCTTGTATTCTAGCAGTGCTGGCAGCTAATTAGATGGTGCCCACCCAGATTAAGTGTGGGTCTGCCTCTCCCAGTCCACTGATTCAAAGTTAATCTCTTTTACCAACACCCTCACAGACACACCCAGGAACAATACTTTGCATCCTTTAATCCGATCAAGTTGACTCTCAATGTTAACCATCACAACCAGTAAATTTGATAACTTAAACTAGCAAATTCCTTGAAAGACGAAAATTACCAAAACATTCTCAAGAAGAAATTGATAAATTGAATAGTTCCATATATCTTAAAGACCTTGAATTCAGAGTTAAACTCTTCCAGTAAATAAACTGCTGGGCCCAGATGGCTTAATTGGTAAATCTTACCAAATATTTGTTCCAAAACTTAACAACTTTTTCAGAGTATAGAAGAAGAGGAAACATTTTGATATTCATTTTATGAGGCCAATATTAGTCTGATATCAAAACTTAACAACTTCAAACTATTAAATATTTTATTTAAAATTATTAAAGCAGCTTAAAAATAAATCTAACCATAAACCAACATAAGATGGTTAAATGGCAAGCAGAAGTGAAAAATGCTAAGAAAAAGTAAATTAGGAAAAGACTATAAAGAGTGCTGAAGGAGCAGGTGTTATTTGGATACGGTTTTAGGGGAAGCTTTTCTGTGAAGGTGAATTTAAGCACAGACCCTAAGTCAGATTTGAGGATCTGAGGAAATCACCCAGAATGTCGTAGAGAGAGATGGAGAACAGAATCAGAAGTCCAAAATGTATCTAATAGGAATTACAGAAAGAGAGAATAAATAGATGGATGCAAGATAATATTCAATTAGATTTTGGCTGAGAATATTCCATAACTGATTAAATAACTTATATCCATGTATGAGAAAAATACAAGCTCTACGATACATCATATAAACAGAATATATAAAAATAAGGCCCTACCTAAACACATTTTGATGAAATTACAGGACACAAAAGACAAACTTTTAAAACAGTAAATGATATACAAAGCATTGGAAAGAGCATATAATGTACTCTTTCAAAAA
This sequence comes from Theropithecus gelada, assembly GCF_003255815.1. Taxonomy (NCBI): domain Eukaryota; kingdom Metazoa; phylum Chordata; class Mammalia; order Primates; family Cercopithecidae; genus Theropithecus; species Theropithecus gelada. The sequence continues at coordinate 112,728,318 of NC_037669.1, forward strand.
ATTTAGCTGCAAAAGAAAGGAGAAAGTTAGGTGAACTAGAATGGGAAAAGGAATTAGTTGCCCTTTTTGGCTTTAGTTGAGAAATTAGAATTGGTTAAAGGCAATTGGGGAAAATATTGGTAAGAAGAAATGCTTAAAGATGGGTGAGAGAATGTGATAGGGCTAATTTTAGTGGAAAGAAATGTGATTCAGACCCACAGTGACTGAACTAGTCTAATGTTGGTGAACAGGCACTTTTTCTATCTTTATTGAAGGAAAGAAGTAAGTATGGGAATACATACAGATGATAGTAGGTGAGTATTGTAAGCTTTCACATAGCTCAATATTAATATCTGCCCCTCAAACCTTATTTTTCGTTGCTTTTATGTTTCATTGTTTCATTGCTTTTATAAAATAAAAATGTTTCATTGCTTTTATAAAATAAGTTATGAAGAACTGAAACCAAAATAGAAAAGTTGCTCAGTAACAGCACATAATAATAACAAGCACTCCATCCTTTATAAGGCAAAGATCTGAGAGAGACAGATACTCTTTATGTTAACTGACACCCATCAGAACCAGAAACATAACATTTCTTGGTACTCGGAGAAGCATATTTTTATAATCTTAAAAATACATATTTCTTGAAAAAGATAAATGGTTTTATGTACTTTGTGGGTCAACATCACAATGTAAAAAATTTTACATTTTACTTTTAGGTTTTAAAGCCCACTCACCCAATCAAATAAGATACTTGTGGCTAAGCTGTGTTCATAAAAACCTCCAAAGAGTCTACTATACTATGTAATGGATATTTTTAATTCCTTTCTTCAGATAACCTGATTTCTTTTTCAGATTTTCCAAATGAAGAATGGCACATCATTGTTATGACACAATGAGGTAAGGCTTCAAAGTGTGAGTGGGTGTTAGGCAGAAGAATACTGCTAACAAATAAAAAAAAAAATGTAGGTTGGAGTCCCACATACCATTTTTTTTAAAAAGCCATGTCTGTTGCTCTCAATCACTTATTGCTAAAAATGAAATATCACAGGATATAAAGTGTCAGAGAGGCAGTCAAGAGACTTCCGTCAGATTTTTCATTGCATAAAATTAATTGGTTCAATTGAAATTGGAGGATTGTCTAGGGGTTTCTGATAAATGCTCTTTAAAAATCATGTAGCAGTAGGTTTTGAAGTGAAAGGGAGATTTATCTATTAGTATAAGCTGTTCTATTAGAGGCATTTTTAATTTGGTCAAACTAATCCTAGAAATAAATGTTTCCATCAGAAGTTGCATGCAATTGCCAATAAAATAAATGTGAGATAGAATTAGTGCACAGAGAATATTGCCCTTGGTAGAAATACAATTTTTAAGGTAATATCAGAAATTCTAAGTAAATCTACTTTTTCTCTTATGGCACAGAGTAAATATAAGACTTGCACCCTGGTCACAGAGGTCCCATTAAGAGTAAATTAATGACTGGGCATGGTGGCTCATGCCTGTAATCCCAGCACTTTGGGAGGTCAAGGTGGGAGGATCACCTGAGGTCAGGAGTTCAAGATCAGCCTGGCCAATATGGTGAAACCTGCTCTCTACTGAAAATACAAAAACTAGATATGTGTGGTGGTGCATGCCTGTTATCGCAGCTACTCAGGAGGCTGAGTGAGAATCGCTTGAACCTGGGAGGCGGAGGTTGCAGTGAGCCGAGATCACCTCACTGCACTTCAGCCTGGGACACAGAGCGGGACTCCATCTCAAAAAAAAAATAAAAATAAAAATAAAGTATGCCCCTAGTGTCATGTGGTTCTCCTCCTTGTGGCAGAGTTTGATAGATGCATGTTGTTTGTCTTCAACTCTTATGCCAATAACAGGTTGAACATTCCAAGACATGTCACAGGAGCAAGAAATTTTAGGAGTCATGATTTTACCCTCTCACCAACAGTTTACAGTGTATTATACTACAGTATCTAAAATGTAAACAGTCCTTTGGAGTTTGACCACCACTGCCACAGCATGAGTTGCTTGGTTTCAGTGTTGATTCATGGAAAAGTGCCCTCTTTCTGGAATCACCTGTCTTAGTTTGCACCTCAACACTAAAGTTTTTGAGTCAAGTGGGCCAAGCTATCTTCTGGAGACCTTAACCTGTCCCTGTACAAAAAGGGAATGATTAAAATGACCTCCATCAAAGAGGTGTTGAGTGAGTTACCCAAGAGAATGTATTTTAGAGCAATCTGTAAACTGTCAAGATCTGTATCACTTTAAGGAATTTTTATTATTGGGTAAGAGCAGGCAAAGGTCAAAGCTACTCTAGATAGCAGGGCCAAAGGTGAATGTGAGAAAAATCCCTCTTGGTCTTGTTTTGGGAAACTTTTTCCATCAATCAGAATGGTTATTTATTTAATAGCTTTAATTCCGTGTGCTTCTCCTGAACGCTTGACCAAATAATATGAATTCTTTTAAGAAGCAGATTTCCCATGTTAATGACTTCTAAGACTTAATGAACCACAGTGATCAAATATGACTGATCATTATCATGCTCGTATGTTATTGTGGGTGAGTGTCTAACAAAAAGCTTATTCACTGGGACAAAGAGAATTGCACAAGCTTACTTATCAGACCTTTACACCTTGGTTAGGAATGGAGCAGGAAGCACAACCAATCAGGCCCAGTAACTGAGGCTGATAGCCAGGAAATTACAAGGGTGCTGTTGTGTTGTTTTTCTAATAAACATTAGGTACATGTCATCAAATATTAACAACTTTTAAATACATTCTATAATTCTTTTTTGCACTTTTTCTTTTTTAACTTTTATAAAGTTACATCCTTTATATATATATATATATTTTTTTTTTTTTTTTAAGTTTTTTAAAAATTTTGTTGGAAAATAAAAAAAAAAAAAGAAAACTCCACAATTTTGTAGTGTAAAGACAAAGAGATATATTCTTTCATTTCCCTCCATTGAGAAGTTATGTATTGGCATGTGATCGTATTCCTACACAAAGATTTAGTTGCAATAAAATAGTTAACTAACTTAAAAGAATGTGCTTCAGTCTCCCTCTGAGGGAAAGATAGAGCAGGTACATTAAATAAACATTTGTCATTACCAAAGATCACTAGCAAGGGTCCAATGTTGTAGAGTTTGGAGCATGCCCTTGGCGGTTCAGACAAGCGTTCAGGGAAAAAATGAATTTACTTCTGACTATTTTGTGTTAAATGGGTTACTCCAATTTAATAAGCCTCTGTTGTGCCTTGGCTATATGTCTGCACTATTCTGGGCACTGGGACCTCACTGTTAAACATGACACAATTCCTGCCCTCCAAGAACTGATATCAACCCTGATAGAGGTTAATAATATATTATGATCTGGACACTACTACAGAAGATGGAGTGATGGAGAAACAGAAAATGGATGTCATTCTCAACCTGAGTGTGAGGAATGCGTAACTCAAGCTAACAACAACTGAGCTTGCTATTAAATGGTAAGTGGTCATTAGCTATAGTATAGTCTCCAGACATATCTAGGAAGCACTGATAAAAGAAAAGTAGACAGACAGCGTGGCATAAACAAATGCAATTAGCATTAGCATTGCAGGAACCCAAAACATGAGAGGGAACATGACTAGTTAAAACTCTGTAACTAGATATGCATATCCAGAGATAGGCTTGTAGAAATAAGCAGAAGACTTTATGAAGGGATTGTTTTTTTCTGTTAAGGAGTAAGAGTATTGAACGTTTTTGTCTTTTGTGTTCTGTGATTTCATCAAAATGTGTCCAATGAAGGCTTTATTTTTATCATTAACTTTCACTGGAAAGGTTCTTTTTCTGAATACAAATTTCTGCCCCATCCCTTACCCTTTAAGTAGTTAGGTCTAGTTGCCAGGTCGGCTTTGAAGCTCTCATTTTTTTTTTCCCCCCCCCGAGCTGGAGTCTCGCTCTGTCACCCACGCTGGAATACAGTGGTGCGATCTCGGCTCACTGCAAGCTCCACCTCCCAGGTTCAAACCTTTCTCCTGCCTCAGCCTCCCGAGTAGCTGGGACTACAGGCGCCCGCCACCACGCCCGGCAAATTTTTTGTGTTTTTAGTAGAGGCGGGGTTTCACCGTGTTGGTCAGGATGGTCTCGATCTGCTGACCTCGTGATCTGCCCTCCTCGGCCTCCCAAAGTGCTGGGATTACAGACATGAGCCACCGCGCCGGGCTTTGAGGCTCTCATTTTAACATCACCGCTACTTCATTCCAAAGCTAGTGCCTTTATCTCATAACACTTCTTTCTAAGTTTTATCCTCTATTTTACTGATGTACCCTCCTCAAATAACTTTCTCAGAAAGGGTAAAGGAAAAGTAAAATTTATGGATTCTTACAAGTCTAAAAATATCTATTTTGCTTTCACTCTTGATCAATACTTAAGTCTCAAAAATTGTGCTTAAAACTGTTTTTCCAAATGGATGATTTTTTTAAATTTATCAACATTATCAACAATGATGCTACTGGTAAGCATGATTCCAGTAGCATCATGTCTTTTTTCATTTATAGAAGAGTTAAAAGTAGATGTGCAGGGGAGCAACTGTCCAAAAGACAGCATCAATTAGCCGCATGCTTTTAGTCTTTTAATCTCTCTTGCCTTTACCCTCAAAGGTAGACTCTTGCCTCTGCTGAAATTTCATTGTGCATGTTGGGAAATATAGTTTGGTTGGCTTCATTTTGCCTTTAAACATGTCAATATATTTCCAACTGCTTTCAGCCTTCCAGAAATGTATTTGTCTCTCTCCCTTCTCATGCCCCAATTTTGTCTCATGGTTCATATTGTTATTTAGGGTTTATACTTTAAAAATCTCAATGCTTATTTCTACACAGAATCAGAAGGAATGGAAAGTGAATGAGTTTTCTCCACTTACTCTCTGAAGTAAGAACTCCATGCCGCTTTTTAAATGAATAAATAAACAGATAAGTAAAGGACATTTCATTATAGTCACCTACTTATTTTAGGTATCAGTTGTAACATCATCATAACATGTCCCAACTTTGCCTTAAGATTTCTCACTCTGCTTTTTTTGAAGCTATTTTGGTTTTGGGTTCTGGATATATAATGAATGCAGGTTTTAAAAAAATGGTTTTGTCCTGATGCTTTCTATACCTACATTTATAAAATATAATCCACACCAGAAGCTTGTTGTTTTTCAAAGAAGTTGTACTAAAAGGTATTGACTGGAGATTTGGCAGCATAATTTTAATTTTTTTGAATCTCCATAAATTCTTCAATAGAGATGAATTTCTAATGCCTTTAATGATTGGCACCACAGGATTGAAAGAACTTCAGAAAACCTACTGTCATCAATCTTGCATGGCAGTTCTTTATCCAGGCACATGCTAAAGGACTTTATGGATTCTTATGATGTGTGCACCTTGAAAGTTCTAAGTTTGATTTAAAAGAATGCACTAGGATATAATTAACTCAGAACTTAAAACCTTGTGCATAATTTAGAGGCAATTACAGTTCAAGGAAATAATAAGCTAACTTTTCAAATTCAAACAAAAAACAATCTAGGAAAAAAAAATAGAATTAATCACTGGCAATTACTGAGTTAAAATATCCAACTTATTACCTGAAACTCTCCCACATAATCATGCATTCAACTTTAACTGAGCCCATAATTGTAATCGTAATTAGGAATGTGCCGGCATTAAAAATCCAAAAGATCATTAAACACACGAAGCTACTATTTAAAAAAAAAAACTACTTAAACTTTCCACCTACAAAATTAGTTTAAAGCTTTTAATTATACCTTACAAATCTGAAACTTATGAAAATTTGAAATGGTTCTTTGGCAAAATATAATTTGTGTGATATTGAAAAATAGGTCTGAAAAATCAATAGTAGGAATTCTATTTGTTTCTATAACTATTTTAACACGTCTTCTGAGCTCGTGTTTAGATATTAATGGCATTTTAAGGCAATCAATATGCTAACTACAAATCCTTTGCTATATCTCGTTAACAGGGCATGGAGTTAGCCTGATTTAGTCACCACTACATTTGGAAATAATAAAAATTATTTCGGACTCTTATTAAATTCAAACTAGCTTCCTCTCCTTGTTTAGTCCAAATAGATGGAAATTTTACTATACCTAACACTAGTTTTAAAGCCACCTCTCAAATAAATGAATACTCATTAACAATATGAAATGACATTTCTACCTATTATCTAATGGCAAGGAAAATTAAAAGGTTTCAGTTAATTTGTGAAGGTTTATTCATAACAAGGCAACATTCATTTTATTTTTTAAAAAATTCAATTCTGTGACTGACCATGAATTAAAGAAAGTAGCATCCGTGCTTTTCTCTGAGGTTCTGTGCAAGTAAATCTCCAGTTTAGGTATATCTGAAATGCTGCCACTAAGTCAGTACATTGTTTCTTGTGTTTCTCAGTTATTCTACAAACCTCCCCAAATTGAATTTTGAAAGGTTTCTTTGATTGTCATAATTAGTAAAAATTAAAAACAACAGTGACACCAACACCTAAGTAATGCTTTCTACATAAAAATTAGCCCAAAATTGAAATGAGAAGGTGTTTTTAAAATGTCAGGTTTTTTGAGCATTAGGGTAACATTTGGCATATTGTGGGCATCAGTCAATGACTCCAGAATGCTCAGGTGAGAGTAGTAAAACCTTAACATAAAGGATGAAACTAACTCTTGGTTAAAATCAATTAAAAAACAAACAAAATAACAACAACAACAAAGCCAAACTGAAACTAATCAGTAGAACTGTGAGAAATTTGGGAAATGCCTAAGTTTATTACAAAATGATTAAGTTGTTTCCTTAGGATTTAAATCTAGCCATAGCGAGTAGAATCTAAATAATGGTTTAGGGGAAAAAAAAGAAAGAAGATGTAAATACAAACAAGTGGCCTAGATATTGTCCAGCAAAACATGTGCGATCAGTAAGATGAAGACGGAGTCAGAACAATCCAGGAAGAGATGTTCTGTTCATTGGTTGCTGTATCCCTAAAGTGAAGAGAGCTAGATCACAATTTCATAAGCCTGATGTCATTAATTATAAAGGCCATCCAACTGCTCCCTTTGCTTTTATTCCAGGATCAGTGAATACATTTCTTATAATAATTTGGTTTTACATATACTTTCCTAGAAAGGAAAGGATGTGCTAACCAAAATATGAATTGTTTTTCACATTGTATAAATATCTCTGCCAGGTGCAGTGGCTCAGGCCTGTAATCTCAGCACTTTGGGAGGACAAGGTGGGCGGATCACTTGAGGTCAGCTGTCGGAGACCAGCCTGGCCAGCCTGGTGAATCCTGTCTCTACTAAAAATACAGAAACTAACCGGGTGTGTTGGTAGGCACCTGTAATCCCAGCTACTCGGGAGGCTGAGGCAGGAGAATCGCTTGAACCCAGGAGGTGGAGGTTGCAGTAAGCAGAGACCGTGCCACTGCACTCCAGTCTGGGTGACAGAGCAAGACTCTGTCTCAAAAAAATAAAATAAAATAATAAATATCTAATTTTAAAGAAAAACAAATATTATTTTAATAACCATCTCTTGTGACGCTAACTGTGGAAAACCATCACCAAATCAGCTTAATCAGAATACTGCCAAAATTTGTGTTTCTTGGCCTGCGAGTTAAGAATTTACACCTAGATCATCATCTTGTAAGGCTCCAGAACAGAAATTAGCTGGACTCCCTTGTCAATATTTCAGATATCCATACTATAGCTTTAATTTCATAAGCATTACATGGTGTAATCAAATGTTCACTTTTATGTTTGTATTCCTTATTTATTTAATCGACAAAGCGCTATTGAAGAATTAAACAACTGTGTTAGGCATTATGCAAAGCACTGATGTGCCAAACAAATTTTGATACATGTATTGATAGAATTTACATTCTATAGCTAGTAGTTTTTTCATCTATTGAGCATGTACTATGTGTCAGGCACAGTTTTAAGAATTCTTGCAGGTATTAGTCCATGTAATCTGTAACCACTCAATGAGAACTTCTTTTTTTCTTCTCCTCCTTTCAGATCTTAAAACTAGTGATAATGTTTAAATAACTCTGAGAATCACACCACTGGGACACAGAATCAGAGTTCACAGAGTATGTATATGGATTCCCCTGGTAAGAAAGGGAGAAATTGATCACACAAAAATATACAAATGTAAATGGTGATTAGTCCTGTGAAAGAAATCATATAATGATATAGGAAAATGGTGTAAAGTAAGACCAGATTTATAGGCAGGGAATAAATCCTGGAGGAGTTTTATACCATGTTAAGGAGGAGCCTCTTGCAAGTTTTAGCAAAAAAAAAAAAAAAGGATCGGTTATTTTTAAGTATCACTCTGGTTGCAATGTGGAAAACATAATTGAAAGAGCATGGGTGGATGTGGAAGAAGGAATTTTTAAAAGTCAAAGTGAGAAAAGACTGCATTGGAGGTGGTAAAGATGCAAAAGAGTGGATTGTTTAGCAGCATTAGGATATAATATCAACAGAGCTCATGGAAGCCTGGAAAAGAGGGGCCAGGGGCCATTTCTAGGAATCCCACTTGCACAGCTGAATGGATGGTAAAACCATCCCCTGAGACAAAGAAAATAATCATATCTTCTAAATTATGTCTACAAATCCTTCTGAACACCACATTTCTTCAATGTATCAAATAACAGCCAATTGTTTCTTCACTAGCTGACCATCAAAACATGTATTTCAATTAAGCTTTCTTGACAGTCTCACTACAGGTGTAAGTTCTTAATAGAAGGAGTGAGTGAGCAGCGAAGGATCTGTCTCAGTCTGAAATACTATCCCCATTTGTCATTTCCTGAACCCTGAAACTTTCTCCTTTCTTTTATTCCCGACTAGATTTTTAACCTCAGTCATATAGCCGGTATTTCTTGGGGACTTAATATTTGCCAGATATTATACACTTGAAGTCCAGATCACTATTCAAGATTCCACTCAATAGCATCTCCTTCAGGAAATCCTTATGCTTCTTAACCTTACTTTCTTTGCAGCCTCACAGATTTTTCTTTCGACATATTTTATAAGCATTACTTCATTTGTTTTGAATTATATTTCTTGGTCTACTTGCCCTCTGCCATTCTTAAGGATCTGTTGTCTCTATTTTTCTTGTACCAAGCGCTTGTTTTACACATAATAGAGGCTATGTTTGTTGATAAAATTATATTGATTAGAGGTCCATAGTGAATACCATGATACTTGCATAAGAATGCAGGAATCTTACCCAAGTATTGTGGTATTCACTACGGACCTCTAATCAATATATTGGTTATGGGTTCAAATATATAAGAAATATCTACCAAAAAAAATTGTAATTGGGAAAATTGTAATTGTAGAAATGAAAGATAGATATTTTTCTAGGTGCTGATGCCCCTTGTAATATGTTTCCTTTTTGAACATTCTAAATATTTCCACGTCATTAAGTGGCTCAATTTCACAATGACTCAGGGAAGCATTCAACCAATGCACAAAATTATGATTTAATAAGGAAAAGAGGAACTTGATCTTTATTTCAGATTTATGCTCTACGTTTCCTAATAGAATGACTGTTTTCATGGCAGCTATTTTCCACGGTTTCATCAGTTGATCTTAAGTAGTACAATTTCTTGGGAAAAAAAAAAAAAGCTACATTTCCTGAAAACTATAAAAATAGGATTAAACATCAGTCAAAGTTAAAACAATCATATGTAAGAGTTGTATCATCTGCCTGGCACTGGAACTATTACTGGTCTTTGAAATACACAATTACATTAGTAATTCATCATTATCCCTGAGGAGCTATCCATATTCCCACAACTGATTGAAGTGGAGTGGAAGCAAATCAGAGAGGGCCGTGAAGGACACAGTTTTCTGCAGTTGTACTTTATATTTAACTATAGTCTTATCCAGGCTCTCTTGCTAATGAAGCTGTGTGACTTCAAAAAATCAACCCATTAATGGACATGAATCCTGAAACTAAAAAGAGCAGGAAAAACTATAATGATGTTGCAAAGGGAATAGAAAGTATGATGTATACATAAACACCACTTTCCAATTTAGAGACCTTGGGCAAGTTCCCTAATCTCATTGTGCCTCTATTAACTCCTCTATAAAAGGGACTCTAAGAGTCCCTACCTAATAGTGTTGCTGTGAGTTTTAATGAGTTAATACGGGCAATTACTTTGGACATTGGCTAAATTTAGCAAAGTAATGATCGATACTGTAACATCAATAAGTGTTTCTGTTGTAGTTGCTATTACCTGAGAAGCCTTCAATTTAATTTAAATAATTGTCTTTTACCATCATCCAATCCATGTAGGGTCTACAGTGAAGTAGAGGAGAACGGCTCCTCTACTCTTTCAACTCATCCTCCTCCATGGCTCCTCAGTAAGTGTGGGTGCTTTTGTCTCTGCTTTTCATGGCTGCTGTTCTGGGAGCATGTCTTTCCTATTCATTACAAAACTATCCTATTATGCATGTCTGCTCTTCCCTTTAATCCTTCCAATCCCCACTCTCCATGTTTGCTCCTCACTTCCTACTTTGAGGTGATACTCATTTGGTTCTATGGGTTATTATCATCTATCAAAATAAGCCTGGTGGTTGGAAGTGGGGAGGGCAGGTGAACATCAATTAGAAGACTTTCCCTACTGTCAAGATGCACTTTCTTTTACTGTTCCTAGAAACATCTCTGGTTCTTCTTCAAAATAAAAATTCTTTCTTAATTTTGTTGTCCTAACTTTAGGGCCTGCCAAGCCCCCCAAAAATGGCCCTAGGAAAAGGAATATCTTAAGGGAGCAAACAACCCCTCTTCTATCAAATCCAAAGTAATCCTGAAAAACTCAAATCAAATTATGGCACTTACTGTTTAAAACACACCCATAGCTTCTCTGCATTTAGAGTAAAATTCAAATCCCAACTCTGGCAAATCACACCCTGCATGACCTGGCATCTACCTACTGGTCCTGCCACATGCCTCACCACTCTCCTCTGCATGTCACTGGCCCTTCCTCAGTTCCTGGGAAGTTTAATCTCTTTGCTGCCTTAATGCATTTGCCTGAAATAATCTTTCCTTATTTCTTTTCTTGAATAACTTTGTCTTCATCGGGTTTCAACTTAATTGTCACTTCTGTTGCAAAACCTTTCCTCTCATAACCTCTCCATATAAATTCTTTTATGAATTTTTATAACACACTTTGCATTTTCCTTTAGAGCATTAGTCATAATTTATGATTATATATTTACTAATTTGATAGATTTCTAAATGTTGTTACAGAAAATACCTAAGAGTATGATTTTAAGAGTTCAACAGACCTTATCAGCAGTGGGATCTGGAACTATTGTTTCTCTGAGCCTCAGTTTTCTCATCTGTAAAATGTAGTTGCATTCTTCAGAGTCTTATGATTGAATCTGATGCACAATCTACAGCATTGGATCAGGAGCTTAGTAAACCCTCAGTAACTCTCATCTGACACTCCTACTGCCACTTTTGTCTCCCATGGTCTAGTTTTACAGCCATCATGTTAAAAGGGAAGTTGGATCACATTATTCTTATACTTGAAACTCCCCAGTGTCTCTTCATTTCATTCCACATTCCTTGGAAACACACAGCCCTGTGAGCTGCCCTCTCTCCTCCTCCATCTCTTCCCTCCTTCATCTAGTCTCCTCTGCCACCACCCACTGCCTCCCTCTCTCTCCTCCAGCCACGCCAATCCTCTTATTAATCTTCCATACTTGCCTCCATCATTTGCATTAGCCATTGCTTCCATTGGGAAAGCTCTTTTCAGTTATCAGAATGGTTGGCTTTCTTACCCTCTCCAGTGACTATTCTATGTAATTACAATCACTCCTTGCCCCCAGCACTCCAGACACTCCTAGCCTGCTCTACTTTTTGCCATCTCACTTATTAACCCCTCAAACCATGCTATAAATTACTCATTACGTTTATTGTCTGTCTCACCCCACTAGAATGTAGAACTCTGAGAGCAGACATTTTTGTCTGTTATATTAACTGCTATATCCTCAACACCTAGAGCAGAACCTCACCTTATAGTAGGTGCTTAGCTAATACTTTTGAATAGATAAACATAACTACCATATTAGGATTATTATCATTATATAGAGATGAAATCTGTTTTCCTAAGATACCTTCCTATTGGATTCTAGTCATATTTTTGCAATAGGAAAAGTCCGATTACTTGTTGTCATGATACTTTCAAAACAGTTCATGCCTCTCAAGAGTTAATTAAGGGCAAATAGCAAAAAAAAAAAAAAAAAAAAAAAAAAAAAAAAAAAATCGATGACCTTGCATTCTGAGACAACTCTGGCTTTTTGCCATTTGGTCACTCTTATTTGAAATACCCAGTTTTGCAAAATATTTTTTGAATCCTCACTTTCTAATTTGGCATTCTATTCTTTCCCCCAATTTCTATATGTTATCAAAACTAAATATTATTTGCATTAAACCATCATAAAGAAAGCATCTACACCTTTTCATTTTCCCCTGCCCACCAATCCTTGTCCTCAAGTTCCATTCTGTGATTAAGGGGCTTCTCTCCTTTATCTGGGTGTCTGGTCCACTGTGCCTCACTAGATTTTGATTTCCAACTTTGCTTTACATAATCCTTCTGTTTCTTGGTTACCTTCACTGATTTAGTCACTTGACCTGATTAAGACTTTGATTGGCATCAATATTTGTCTTTTAGAAGTCTATTTGTTCTAGCTTTCCCAATCTGGTTCTACTATATTTGATATAATTTCTAATTCCTCTCTATAGATGTCTTGGGGCTTGTTATTGGGGGAAGGAGCCAGGAAGGAGTCATAATTGCAATGATCTGGGTGATGGGAAGATAACTTTTGTATCAAGGAATTAATTTAGGTCTTAAAAGACCTTAAACTCTTCCCTGATGGGATTGTCACATGAGAGAAATGAGACCCTTTGGGGATACAAATTTATAGAGCAGAGTAAATGTTGGTGACAAATGAAATGAAAGGTTGGTGTTTTTTTTTTTTTTCTATTAGTTCCTCCAGGTCAGGGAGACCACATATTACTTTACTTTTTTATCCTAAGCACTTAGCATGCTGTCCAATACACAGCAGGCATTTGAACAAATGTTTTTTGTTGAAAAATACAATAGGGCAGCAGCGCTTATAAATCTGCGGTATGTTATTATTCTCACTCTGTGGTTACTTTCCACAAGAATTATGTTATGACTAAGCACTTACATATTCTTCGCATATGAGAAAAATGTGCAAACAATGTTCACAAGGTCACTTACCTTCTATGGCAAAGAGAAGTGGATATGAGTGAGATAGAGCAAACTACCTCCCAGGTGGGTAAATCTTTAGAACGAATCTATCATGGTTCCAATGTTGTAAGGCGGATTAACTGCGTTAATCTATTCATAGCACTTAGAAAGGGACTGCCAGAAGTGTTCGCTAAATGTTAGCTATTGTAAATGTTATCATTTCTGTCACCTATAGAGATTTGGAAGCATACTCCTGATCCTGATACCCAAGTATCTCATTTAATAAGTCCAGACTCAGGCAGTCATTTCTTGTAGAAGCTCCTTTGTTGGTTCTAAAGCCAATCTTTGACTTACATCTCTATGACCCAGTGGGCCTGGAGGACTGACAGAGTGAGAAAACGCATGGCTGAGGAACCCTCAGCCTGGTCCTACCTGGTCATCTCTTGCATGAGTCCCAGGGCCAGAGAGAAGCAAGAGCTATATTCCTTTTCATGTTCTATGTCATTAGTCTTAAAACTCTCAATGATTTTTGTCCTTCATGTATTCCAAAGGTACACAATCCTAGTGTTTACAAGCATTTTTGTTCACCTCACTTCAGACAAGTTTCCCTTTGCTTCAGACATCAAGTTTAGACCTTGGAAAATGAATCTAACAACATTTTCCTGATTCTGAGTAGGATGAGCCAGAAAGATAGTGAACCTAAAAAAAAAAAAAAGATATCCAAATGTTAACTGCCCCTGGTGCCTCATAGAAATTTCCAATTCAATGTATCCAAAATGAATTTTACTTCTTGCTTCTACTGCAGTGTTCCCTTTCTTGGCTAACTGTCCCCATAATCCATCTCCCAAAAACACGGGGTTTGTCCCCATCTGCTCTACCTTCCACCTTAATTACTCCCAATCAGTAGATTATTCATCTATATGTGAATAATTCTTCCACATACATTCAATCAAATTGTCACCCCTGCTCTTATGATTAACTATGATACATAATATGTCTCCAACTTATCTTTCTAGGCCTATATTTCTACCCCTACTTGTCTGTGTCTCTCCACTTCTCTGCCTATCCTCCATAGTCCATGTACAAGAAACTTCTCACCATTTACCGAACATGCCCTTCTCGATCTCAGTTCCGAGACTCTGCCTATGTCATTGTCTTTGCCTGGATTTTTCTTTTCTACATACTCTGGTTAGCAAATTCTAATTCATTGTAAAGACTTAGTTCAAATAGCACTTATATGAAGTTGTTTATCTTCTCCTTCTCTTTATAATTGTGGTCAGTTCACATTTCCATTGCAGGTATAAAGACAAAGTATGAGGCTGCACTGGGCATGGTGGCCAGTGCCTGTAATCCCAGCTACTTGGGAGACTGAGGCAGGAGAATCACTTGAACCCAGGAGGCAGAGGTTGCAGTAAGCCAAGATCACACCACTGCACTCCAGCCTGGGCAACAGTGCAAGACTCTGTCTCTCAATAAATAAATAAATAAATAAATAAGTACAAAGTATGGTGTTGTCAGGGATGCTCTATTTTATCAAAGGTTATTTAACTTCTGAGGCCGGGTGTGGTGGCTCACGCCTGTAATCCTAGCACTTTGGGAGGTCAACGCAGGCAGATCCCCTGAGGTCAGGAGTTCAAGAACAGCCTGGCCAACATGGTGAAACCCCGTCACTACTTAAAATACAAAAATTAGCTGGGCATGGTGGCATGAACCTGTAATCTCAGCTACTCCGGAGGCTGAGGCAGGAGAATTGCTTGAACCCGGAGTCAGAGATCATGCCACTGCACTCCAGCCTGCGTGACAGAGCAAGACTCCATCTGAATAGAAATAAACAAATAATAAAATGAAATAAAATAACTTCTCTAAGTGGTAAGAAAAGTAAACATTTCAAAAATAAAATAGTCTATAGAATTACTATAATTTCGATTGCAGTTAAGGAGAGTAAAGACCTCGAAGAAAAATAATGATTGAATACAAATTCCATCATTTTTACTGAATCTCAAAAAGAAAATTATTCCATCCCCACCAATTTCGTTTTTGTAAGAGGGTTTATGTGGGTTTGTGGGCTATACAATATCTTGGAATCTGTTTCATCAACAAATACTCTGCATGTATTATCTGCAACACACTGTTCAAAGTTCTAGTCAGATCATTAAAAGTGCTATGCCTAGTAAAACTGCATTCTGTCATATCACACTGACAGATGGTTTTCTCATAGGAAATGATGATTTTCAGTAGCATTCTTCATAGACACACATTTTGGATAACAGCAATGTGTCAGCATATCCATTAATGATTTTTTCATTTGTTGGCATGATGTCATAATTTGGCATTAATAACAGATTGGATTCTATGAGGTATTCTCCAAAATCTTTGCTCATAAGTGATTGATGACAATTGTGAAGAAAACATTTCATTCGGTTGTTTGCCATTTGTAGCAGTGGATAGAACAAACTCAGCTGTATATATTATTTTTGCTTCCTTCACCTATACCTATGGACAAGGGATTGCCTTCAGGAAACCAGCAAAGGTGGGTGCTCATCAGTACAGTACAGAATCCCTGGTACAGACAGGACCTTCTCAGTTATCCAACAGGCAGAGTGATGGTTTAGGGAAGTTACACTGTAGACAATTTTCCCTCAATCATCATCCTAATATAAGTGCTTGCCTATTTCTTCCCTCTCTCCCTCCCTCCCTCCCTCCCTCCCTCCCTTCTTTCCTTCCTTCCTTCCTTCCTTCAATAGAAAAGAAATGTCTGCCTAAGGAATTTAAAAATAAATGATTTTCAAGATTACTAAAGGTCATTTTCTCATTTCTTGTCAATCTGTGATAGAGGAAGACCATTTTAAGGAGTTTCCATGTGTTGAACTATTTTTCAATTGTCAAGGATTTAAAAATAATTTCCGATGTTTTAGTAGTACCTACCAGTAGCTGATTATTATTATGGCCTCAAGAACAAGCTTGGGCTTTCTGGATTGTCACATTTTCACATGTAATAAAGTGACTCTGGAAAAGCTACTGACTGCATAACCCACTGTAATATGAAATTTTATGGCCAGCAGCACAGTTGCTTCAGAATGGTCCACGGCCATAATAGCATAAATATCTGTTCTTCTGTTATATTTATTTAAAACAATAATAGCTTTTTTAAATTAAATACCTGTTTTGTGCTAAAAATTATATTATATACTTAATATGTCTAATATTTTCAAATATTTACTATAGCTCCATTGAATAGAAACTGAAGCTTCCTAACTTAGAAATCGGCTGAGGTCACACAGCTAGCTGGTAAGTGATGAAACTGAATTTAGAACCCAAGTATACTGGAGTCCAAATTCCCTACCTCTCTTCCTGGCTTCCTGCCTCCTAAGGTGAAGGGAATTTTACTCTATTCTAACAGAAATTATTTTATTTCATTTAAATAATCTATTATTTTATGTTTTGTTGTAGCCAATATTCATCCATTTCTTTCTCCATGAATATTTTTCTGACGTTAATTTCAGGGAAATAGAGATTAAGGACAGAATATAAATCAAGCAGCTCTACTTCAATAAAACAAATGTTTAAGATCTCTATTTTTTACAACTTTTGTTTATGAGAAAACAAGAGCTTATTTATTCGTAGTTTAGTTTCTGTGTTTTATATTGTGAAATGAGGTAGAAATCTAGGAACTTAAAACCCGAGTATGTTTCAAGTGGAGAGCTTTATGTAGTACAGAATTAACAAAGGTTTGTGGATGATGATAATAATGATGTTTTGGTGCATGCTGCCAGAAAGGACATTTATTGAATAACACCATTTTAAAATGCCTTGATAAATACAGTCCCTTTTAATATTGTAATAAATTTAAAAACAAGGTATTACTATTTCTGTTTTACATATAAGAAAACTAACTCAGATCAGTAAAATGACTTGCCTCAGATCACATGGCTGATAAGAAGCAGAATTGGAATTTTAATTCAAGTATGTCTCACTCCAAAATCTCTTTTTCCATAATATTGAAATGTTGACCCAGACAAAATGAAAATTAGTTTATCAGTTATCAATGCCTTCAGTTAGTGGTAACAAAATTTATCCACAATGACTCAACTCATTAGGGGCTTATTATTTACATAGACTAAGAAGTCCAGAGTTGAGCAGTCCAGCACTCATATGGTGGATCAAGGAAGTCATTACAGAATGAAGCATAATCTCACTCTAATTCTTTCTCTTTAGAATATGGCCTCAGCCCCCATGGTTCTAAGATGTGACTCCCCTCACTGGTCATCAGTTCTTTTCTCCAGGCAAGAAGTGGTGAAAGGTGAAGGACAAAGGGAATGTACTTGTGAATCTGTATTTTATTGAGTAAATAACAGCTGTCTCAGCAGTGTCACCTACTGAGTTCCACTTCCTTACCAGGACAGTGTCATATGAGCATCCTTTATTATAAGGGAACCTGGGAAATTGGTGTGGATTTTAGCTGCATACATTGAAACCACAGACAAAAAAACTGGCATTCTGTTAAAACGGAGCAATAGAATTAGCAGACAGCAGTATCC
Source organism: Theropithecus gelada (assembly GCF_003255815.1). NCBI lineage: Eukaryota > Metazoa > Chordata > Mammalia > Primates > Cercopithecidae > Theropithecus > Theropithecus gelada. Next base: position 112,746,084 of record NC_037669.1, read on the forward strand.
AGCACAAAAACAGAGACGGGAAAGTGAGAGCTAGAGCTCAGTTAAAAATTAAGAGGAATTTATGAAGCCTAGAAAGAGATGATTCATTATTTCTCATAGAAAATACATTGGACAACTAAATTAAAAGGATCATAAGGGAGTCATTTGCTCAACAACTTAAATATATTTTCTGTTAACCTCCCTATTGGTCTAATTACTTGAACACCAAAGAGTAGTATCCTACTAGTGTCTAGGCTATCTCATTTACTGTGAGGAAAGACACACTTAGGATACCCAAACAGCGTAAAGATCCAATTGAAGTAATAGTGGCCTTCTGGGTGATTTTATAAGTAATCTATTGCTCTATCCATATCCAAGCCATCAATAAAGCAGAAACATCAGGGCTGTAGACCTTGGATATTTTTAGACAGAAGTAGTTGTCACAGTGCTTTGGTGATCAAATATTTGCAACGCTGGACTTTGGAAAAAATAAAACTTTCAGATGACTGAGTTCATATAAACTCTTGCTAAACTGGACATGGTTACACTGACAAACATAAACTCCTGAGCCATCGATTTGAAACATGTTGGACTTTTCCTGTTCATAAAAATAAGTCGTTTTTTCCCCCTCTCAAGTATAGACTTAGAGATTCATTATAATTATTGTTTACCTGTTACAGACATAGGGAAACGTATATCTATATGCATATGGAATGTTATTAAGAGAAGTTAATGAGAAGAAATTATAATCCCTTTCCATCCCAGGATCAAACTTAACAACACAGAAAGAGCAGGCGTTATAACACATGTATTAAAATTGGAGATTTGCACAGCCCTGTGTATAGAGCCTGTGCAAATTCATGAAGCTCTCTAAGTTTTTCCAAGATTACCTTCTGAAGCTTTGTCTGACCCTGTGCCCTCATGGCAATTAGTACATTCCTGTATTAACATTTGTCTTGTTGTATTTAATCATTAGTCTATTTATTTAGCTTCTCTACCAAGCTGTGAGTTTCTAGAAGACAGAGCCACATCTTGTATATCTTTACAGCTGCATTTTCTGGCATATAGTGGCCTCTCTGGAACTGCTAAATTAACTCAATAATGTTCTCTTCTCTTCCTCCTAATCTGTTTTTAACTGTGACTTTCTCAAAGAGGCATTCCCTGTAGAAGTATTTTCCAACCATTTCCATCATCCCTAATATTTCTCTCTCACTTCATTTCGAGCACTTTCTGCAAGCTTTATTTACCAGTACAATGTTTGGCAATGAAAACATGTTCTGACTCAATGTAGGCACAATAAGTCAATGTTAAATGAATTAGTGAAACACAATAATATATATAATACATTTACATTATGATTTAAATTATCATAAATTATGGTTCTGAAAAAAGTTACCTTTTTGTAATCAATGAGGATAGTGTCACCTAAGTCAAAAATGGGGGAAAGATAAACTATAAAGGAGGTATTAAAACTGCCAAAAGTACTTGGCACTTGATGACAGTGAGCAGTTCTCACCTTTCAGTGCATGGAAGCTTTCTAAAATACTGATGGCTGAACCCACCCCTAGAGATTCTGGTTTAATTGGTCTGAGGTGTAGTTTGAGTGGAATGATTTCTATAGCTCCCACATGCAGTCGTGATGCAGTGTCCTCCCATGCACAGCGATTCTCAGTTCATGGACCCAACATTGCTATGAGATACCTTTCAGTTGCAAGGGTTTTGTGATGATTTCTGGAAGTGAATAGTGAAGAGATGACAGGGTCTTCATCTGAAACTTCAATGTTTGCAGGATCACCTAATACTTCCATTCCCATGAGAGTACAACTTTCAGTAAGCCTTGATTTATTTTTTCTACCCTCGCCTGCCACACCCAAAACCAATTTGTACTAAGTCTTAAGGATTGTTCACTACGTAAGTGAACACTAAGAATACCCCCAAATTGCCTAAATCTGGTCCACCTTCTAAGATATTGGATATTGAGTAATTATCCAAGAGGGTTGAGATTGGAATTGATATCAAAAAATATTATAATTCCTAAGGCAAATGACATAAGTAAGGGGCTGCTAATTGGGCTTTCAGCTGAAATAAATAATGCAGGCTTGAGACTATTTTTTGTCTCTATAGAGCACTTTGAATTCAATCTTTTGCTTCAGAAAGGCATCCATAAAAATAGAACAACTCAGTTTGGAACAACAACGACAACAAAAATAAACTATGAAATACATTGCATGATGATAAAAAACAAATACTGGCTTGCCAGTCTGAAGAGATGAGTTCATGTATCCACATCACCACCACAGTAGCACCGCGAATAGGGGAAATTTATTTTCTCCAGGCCTCAGTTTCCAGAGATTAGATGAGCTATCAAGTTTCTTCTTTTGGCTTTTATTGATATACTGACAAAAAAAAAAACTGGCTTACATAAAATTGGCTTTTCCAATTTTATGGATTTTGTTCTTTGTCTTCCAAACAAGATAGAAGCAGGCTAGAGGTGGCCAAATGCAACAGGAAAAGGCTGGAACAGAAATCATCCCAGACTGCTAATGGTGTTGTTCTAAAAGTCTGGTGGTACTGTGGTCTGTTCATGGGAACTAGGTGTTCAGTGCTCAGGAAGACAGCCTTCTACTGTACCCTAGAGCAGTCACCTCTTCTCAGGTGAATTGTCCCCATCATTGATCTCTGTAATCTAAGGTGGCCCAGAGCAATGAAAATGATTATGGGGATAGAAAAGTGTAATATATCTGGAAAGAAAAGGAAACTAGGGTTATTTACTAACAAAAAGAGAGGGCTAGAAAACAAGTCTCAAATTTTTCTCAGTGCAATCAGCACTATTACAAGAATTGAAGATTGACTGTTCTCCAAAGAAAACTGAAAACAGAACAGAATATAATCAAAGCAAGAGAGAGTTTAATTAGACCTAAGGACCATATAGGAAATTGAACCTAAAAACAATATACAAAGGACATTCTGAGTTCTTCATCTCTAAATCTTCAAAAATAGTTTTGTAGGCATAGACATATTTAGAGACAGGAGGCTAAACCAGATGACTCAAGACTCTTCTGGAAAAAAATGTGTAGATCTTAAAGTTTGCATTAAAAGAAATTCCTTTAAAAATAAAATTAAAAAGCATCTATTTGGTTATCCAGAATGAATTAATTTCATTTTCTTTTTCTAATACTTAATTGGCTCTTTTGCCCAAAGCATATGTAAATCCTGAGTCTCCAAAAAGCTACAATGGTAATCATAAAAGATTCAAGAGTATTCATTTCTCATTTCATTACTGTAAAATTACTGCCTAAATTCTACCTATTTTTACAGGCTAAAAAAAGCTACTACAGGAGCAGTATCTACTGTACTAATCATCACTAATAGCTCTTGACAGATTTGAGACAATTGAAACACCATCACTGTTATATAGCTGAGTACACTGAGTAATGTTAAAAGGAATGTGTTAAAATGTGTATTTCAGAATTCCTATCTTAAACAGACATAGAAAAAGAGTTAAAACTCTTTCTGAAGGTTGTGAATTCAGGAGGCTACAAAATGATGCCCCCCAAGAACTCGAAAATGAGAGACGAAGACTGGCTCTGAGGGTTAAGCTGAGAGATCAAAGTACAGCAGAACAGAAGTATGCAAAGTTACCTCATAGGAACAGAATGACTCCTAGGCCTGCAGGGTTTGACTAAGGCTGGATTAAATGTATGAACATTTCTAAAGATAGAATATTTTACTAACAAGGAGGTTGATCAGTTACAGAAGCACAGAAAAAGGCAGAGCCTGGGGGTCCCTAGGGCAAACTGGCATTGCCAGGTTATCCTTAGCTTCCCTTGCAGATTAGTAGGGTGAGAAAATGTGCTCATTGTCCCTATGTTGATTAATCACTAAGTCCTCACTCTGGTGTGCATTTCAGCCGTGTGCACTTTTAGGCCAGAGTGAATTTGTCTGATTCACCTCTATCCTATTCACCTGTGATACTGCCAGTGCTCAGCGTGGTGGTAAATGCAGTGAAAACACGGTAATTTTTTTAGTTAAGTTATTAGCCCTGAGAACTGATAAGGGAAAACCAATGGACTTTTGAGTTCAGGACTCTGGATTTCAGAACCAAGGTTGTGCTAATTATTAAGATTGCCAATAGAATAATTTGGGCAAGACCTCCAGCAACCCCATTTTATTGGAACAATTAAATTTCTATCTTCAGAAGAATTGTCTTACCAAAAGAGTAGCTTCTTAAAGTGAACAGTTCGCTATAAAACAGAATGTAATAATTTGTTTTTTAAATGAGGGTGACTCTACATTAGAAGTAAGTAAATCTGGGTTGAATTCTTCCCAATAATTAGCCCCGTGAGCTCTGATGTATTTTCACCACAGTTTACTCACCATTAAATTCAGGTATTGAAATAGATAATCTCTGATGTCCTTTCCAGGACCAACATATTCTTATTTAAGGAAAACAAAAAGAGAGCTACAGCAGATCTCAAATCAAGATCTCCAGCAGCAACTAGGACAAACTGGCAACAAGATGTCTAATGATGTTAAATGAAAATTTTGTCATATGAAAAGCTTGATGATGGTTCTATACATATTCAATGAGTATTTTAATAATTATACTTAAGTATATTTATAATTAAGTATATTTATAATTATCTTTAATTAAAATATGTATATTTAAGTAGTATGTATTTATATTTAAGCATATGTAATAATAAAATATACATAATATGTACCCAAAGACATTGCTTTATGTACACATAATATATATATCCTGACTTCTGCAGGCTAAACTATTCTAATACCTTTAACATTTTCTGATAATTTTGAATGTTTATATTTTGAATTATTTTTGTTGCTGAATACAAATATTCCAGCTTTTTAAAAAATTATGAAGTTCAGAGCTAGATACAATTTTTGGTAAGAACCTACACAGCAAAGTATGGAAATGAAGATACAATATTTTATTGTTGTTCTTATATGCTATATTTGTATCAGAGTATCCAAGTGTCATACTAATTTACATTTTGTGACTGTTTTAAATGTTATCTCTTGTACTTCCAACCATCAATGGTAGATTTTAACCTAAATTTTACATTAAGTGTTATAAAAGAAACATTTTCCCATATTGTTATAAATGTCTAATTGTTTAAATGGCTTAATAATATTCCATTGTGTCAATGCACCATAATTTACTAAACCATATTCCTTTTTTCTTATTGATAATTTGATTGCTTTCTTGGTCTTTGTTACTGAAAATAAATAAAAACATAAAATAATATAAACAAATTGTGTAGAGCTCTTTTCAGTTGTGGATTCGTAAGTGATAAGAAGGAGCAATGCTGTAAGCCCCTGTATAATTACTGACAAAATTATCTCGAACATGTTTTACTTACAAAGGTATTTATGATGCATTGTTAAGAGATAAAAGTAGTTTATCAAACATCTTTGTATGGTTCCTGTACACACTGAGGAATGTACTACTAGGTTAGTGGTAGTTATCTCTTACTGGTGAGATTATGGATAATTTTAACAGTTTTACTGAGGTATAACTGATATTATACAATAAACTGCACATATTAAAAATATATAATTTGATAAATTGTGACATACATATTACTCATGAAATCATCTCATAATAATGACAAAAATTGGCCAGGCGCGGTGGCTCACACCTGTAATCCCAGCACTTTGGGAGGCCGAGGTGGGTGGATCACAAGGTCTGGAAATCGAGACCATCCTGGCTAAAATGGTGAAACCCCGTTTCTGCTAAAAATACAAAAAATTAGCCGGGCGGCCGGGCGCGGTGGCTCAAGCCTGTAATCCCAGCACTTTGGGAGGCCGAGACGGGCGGATCACAAGGTCAGGAGATCGAGACCATCCTGGCTAATACGGTGAAACCCCGTCTCTACTAAAAAATACAAAAAACTAGCCGGGCGAGGTGGCAGGCGCCTGTAGTCCCAGCTACTCGGGAGGCTGAGGCAGGAGAATGGCGTGAACCCGGGAGGCGGAGCTTGCAGTGAGCTGAGATCCGGCCACTGCACTCCAGCCTGGGCAGCAGAGCGAGACTCCGTCTCAAAAAAAAAAAAAAAAAATTAGCCGGGCGTAGTGGCGGGTGCCTGTAGTCCCAACTACTCGGGAGGCTGAGGCAGGAGAATGGCGTGAACCCTGGAGGCGGAGCTTGCAGTGAGCCCAGATCGCGCCACTGAACTCCAGACTGGGTGACAGAGCGAGATTCCGTCTCAAAAAAGAAAAAAAAAGTAAAAAGAAAAAAATTAACATCTTCATCAGCCTCAAAAGTTTCCCCTGCTCCTTTGTAATCTCCTCCTCCTATCCCTCTTACCACTCACCAGGAAACCTTGATATGTGTCTTTCACTTTAAATTAGTTTGTTTTTTTTTCCATCATTGTACATAAACGAAATCATATAGGATATACTCTTTTTTGGCCTGGCTTCTTTTACTTGGAATAATTATGTTGCACTTTATCGATGCTACAGCATATATCAATAGTCTGTTGATTTGTGTCCGTTTTATGAACACACCAGTGTGTTTATTCCTTTGCCTGTTGAACTTTAGGCTGTTTCCAGTTTTTGTCTATTACAAATAAAGTTGCTTGAACATTAATATTGAAGTCTGTATGGACATATGCCTACATTTTTCTACAAAAAAATGAATGTGAAATGGTAGCTCCCATGGAAGGTATACTTTTAACTGATTAAGAAACCGACAAACTGCTGGTGGGAATGTGTACCAAATGGTAACTCAGAAATGTTCCGTGGAGGTCTTGCGTAACTGCCGGATTTATCACTAAACATTTCATAGTTCTGATACTGTTAAAAAGATTTTAAAATTAGAATTTCTGATTATTCTTTACTAATTTATAGAATATAAAATTAGAATTTCTGATTATTCATTACTAATTTATAGAAATATTGATCTGCATGTTGATATGGTATCTTGCGAAGTTGCTAAACTCATTCATTAGTTTTAGAGAGGTTTACTGCATAGGCCATTATGTGATCTGCAACTGAATACAGGTTTACTTCTTCCTTTCCAATCTAAATTGTATATCCCCTATTCCATGGGCTAAGAAAATGTTGAATGGAACTGTTGAGAGTGAATAGATACCCTTGACTTGTTTCAGATCCTTGGCAAAAGTATTTAGTTTTTCACTTTATCAGATTGAAGAGGTTCCTTTCTATTTCAAGTCTGCTAAGAATTTGCATGAGGAATGCATGTTGGATTCTTTCAAAAACAATTTCTGTGTCTATTAAGGTAATTGTTTGAGTGTCCCCTCTTTGGTAGTCCATTAATATAGTTAATTACATTAATTAAGTTTCAAATATTAAACCAATTTAGTTTTCCTGAGATGGGGTTCATCTGATCATGATGTATTATCCTTTTTACATACAGATGGATCTGAATTACTAAAAATTTGTTAAGAATTTTTTTGTCAAATTTCATGAGGGATATTGGTCTATACTTTAATGTTCTGATGTCCTTTGTCTTGAATAAGAGTAATGCTAGCCTTATAAAATGAGTTGGGAAACATTCTATCTTTTTCAATTCATGGAAAAAGTCATATAAATTGATATTGGCTCTTCCTAAAATATTTGGTAGACATCCTCAATGGAGCAACCTAAACATGCGATAATTTTTAACCAGAAATATAATTATTTAATGGACACATCTATTCAAATTATTTATATCAGAGAGGTTTGGTAATTTGTAACTCTCAAGGAATTTATTCATTTCAACTAGGCAGTCAAATTTATTGCCATGAAGTTTTTCATACTATCCTTTTATTTTTCTTTTGATATCTATATAGTCAAGAGTGACACCACCACTCTCATTTCTGATATTAGTCCCTTCTTTTATTTATGTTTTCTATTTTTTTTGTTCCTGATCAGTCTGGCTAGTGGTTTATCAATTTTATTTACTTCCTCAAAAGTCAGATTTTGTGTTTAATTATTTTTCTTTATTGTGCTTGTTTTCTGTTTTATTCATTTCCACCTCCTGATTTTTATGTTTATTTCTTTTGCTTACTTTAAGTTTTATCTGTTACATTTTCTCTGGATTCTTAAGATAGAAACTGAGAAATTTTTTTCTTGTGTAATATGGGTGTCTAATGCTAAAAATCTATCTCTAAATACGATTTTAGCCATATTCCACAAATGTTGATATATTGTTTTTCTCTTTTTATTTAGGCCCAAATATTTTCTAATGTGCTGTTTCATTTCTTTTCTACTCAAGGGTCATGTAAAAGTATATTATTTAGTTTCCAATATTTATGAGTTTTTCAGATATCTTTGTTTTATTTAAGTGTGGTCATAAAATACACTTTGTATGACTTGCTACTTTTTAACTTATTGAAACTTTTTTTAATGACTCAGAATATGACCTACCTTGGCAAATATTCATATACACTTGGGAAAAAATGTGTTTCGTGGATATAGGGAGGGGGACAACACACACCAGAGCCTGTTGGGAGGTGGAGAGTGAGGGGAGGGAACTTACAGGATGAGTCAGTAGGTGCAGCAAACCACCATGGCACATGGATACCTATGTAACAAACCTGCACGTTCTGTACATGTATCCTGGAACTTAAAGTAAAATTTAAAAAATAAGTAAAATAAATAAATAAAATAAAAAATGTGTTTACTGCTGTTGTCAAGTAGAATGTTCTATAATATGAGTTAAGTCAAATTTGTTGATAATGTTTTGCAAGTTTTCATTTGAATTGATTGATAGTGCTGTGACTTTTTTCTATGAGTTCTATTAATTATTAAGAAAAGGTTATTGAAATCTCTGGCTATAATTGTGGATTTGTATCCTTTTCTTACAGTTGTTTTTGTTGTTTGGGGTTTTTTTGTGTGTTTGCTTCATGTATTGTGATGCATTTTTATTAAGTGCATGAATATTTAAAATTGCTATGCACTCTTGATCGTTGACTTCTTTATTATTTTGAAATTACTCTCTTTGACTTTGAAAATTCTTTTGAAATCTACCTTATAGCCACTCCAGCCTTCTTTTCATTAGTCTTACCACGATATATCATTTTTCATCCTTTTACTTTCAGCTGATTTGGTTCTTTATATCTAAAGTGGGAGTTTGTGTAGCATTTGGTTGAGTTATGCTTTTCTTAATCCAATACGATAATCTAGTAATTGGATATTGAGACCATTTATATTTCATAAGATTTGTGATAAGGTAGGCTTAAGTTTACTATCCCTCTATTTGTTTTCTATTTGTCCATTCTGTTATTGGTTTATTTTCCCTCTTTTACTACCTTCTTTAGGATTTTTATAATTCCATTTTATTCCTTCATTTATTTATTACCGTAACTATTGATATTTGAATCATTGCCTTAGAGTTTATGGAATACATGCTTAACATAACAATCTACCCTTAAGTGATATTTTACTGCTTCACACATAGGATAAGAGCCTTAAGTAGTATACTTTGATTTCTCTCCTCCCAGCCTTTGTATTATTGCTATCTACATATTACTTACACAAGTGTTATAAAACCCACAGTACATCACTATTTTGTGCTTAAATGTTAATCATCTTTTACTAATTTTATGCTATTCATTCTTTGTACATCCAGATTTCCATCTGCTATGATTTTTTTTCTTTTACTTCATGAACTTCCTTTAACATTTCTCATAGTGCAAATGTGCTATAATAAATTCTTTCAGCTTTTGTATGTCTAAAAATGTACAGGGCCTTCCTTTTGGGAAAAAATTTTTTGCTTGGTAAATAGTTCTAGGTTCTCAGTTCTTTTCTTTCTGTATTTCAAAGATGTTGCTTGACAGTCTTTTAGGTTGCACCATTTTTGACAAGAAATTTGTCTCCATTATCTTTGGTTCTTCAAAATGTAACATATTTTCTCTGGTTGCTTTCAATTTTTTTATCACTGTTTTTAATCAATTTGATTATGATAGCTCTTGGTGTAATTTTCTCCAGGTTTTGTGTTCATAGAATTGGTTTCTTGATCGATCTGCAAGTTTATAGTTTTATCAACTTTAAAAATATCTTAGCCATTATTTTTTCAAATATGTTTTGCTGCATTCCCCCTTTCAGAGATCCAATTACATATATATTAGGCTGTTTAAATTTTCCTATCCCTCACTGATTTGCCGGATGTTCTGCTTACTGTTTGTTTCTCTTTTAATGTGTTTTATTTTTAGTGGTTTCTATCGTCATGCATTTATGTTCCCAATGTATAAATTGCGACTAATTCCATTAGTGTGGTCTTCATCTCAGATATTATTATTTTCATCTCCAGAAATTTAGTTTAAATCTATATTTTTATCTTTAATTTTTCTCCTTAGCATATTTAGTCTTTTCTCTTGCTTCTTGAACATCTAGAATTCAATTATGACATTCTTTTAATGTCTTTGTCTACAAATTGCTTCAACTGTGTCAATATGTGTTAATTTTTATTTTCATCATCGGTCATGTTTTTTATGATTTTTGCATGCTTAGTAAATTTTTTTATTGGATTCCATGCCTTGTGAATTTTACTTTGCTATATGTTCAAAATCTTTGCTTTCATGAAAACTTTTTTTCAGCTTTGTTTTGGGACAGCAATTTGATCATTTCAGATCTTGCATTTAAGTTTATTAGGTTGAAGCCGACCAACATTTATTTTAGAATTAATTTTTTCCCATTACTGTAGCAAAACCTTTTTTAGCACTCAAACTACCTCTGCGTGAATAAAGAAGATTTCCACTCAGAATGGCACTGATGCCAGCACTGGGCAGGTTTATGAGATTCTCCCCTTTGATCTTTGCAGAGGTCCTATCCCCAGTATTGGGTCATTTCTTCTCCATGACTGTGTTCATCAGTTCTCAATATTCAAAAGGACCCATCTACAGATCTCAGACTTCTTCCTCTTTGAAGTTGCCTCCTCTCTGATGTTCTTCTCTGTGAAGTTTAACCACCATTACTCAAGTTCTAAACAAAGATAGATTGTCACATTCATCCTGGGTTCCCCGCCCTGTATGGTGCCCAATAAGCTGGGCAGTCATAGGGCTTGCCTAGTTTGTTTCCCATCTCTCAGGGATCAATGAGCTTCATTACCTATTGTCCAATGTCTTATGAATCATTGTTTTACATATATTATCATTTTTTTGTTGTTTTTGCTTTTGCTTTAGGCATTTCAGGTAAAAGGGTAAATCTCCTTGTTATCAAACCTTGGAAGAAAGCAAAACTCTGAATTAATTTTTAATTTTTTTTGTTTTTCACATTAATTTTACCTTTTAAATATACATTATTCAAGTAATTTATATTGATACCAACTACTTTACAGAAACTGGCTACTGGGGATACAATGGTAAATACAGCAGCCAAATACTTTGACTTTTTATTTTATTTTATTTTTTTAAGAAATGGCTACTTCTTTTGAAGAAATGGCTGGTTCCTGAAACATCTTGTTATAGGAGAAAGGAAAAAGTCTACCACGATCATTTCAAAAATATTCATCAACCAACTGAAGAATTTTCTACTTGCCAAAGATGGGATATTGGAGTATTAGTAGAATAATAATTATGTGATGCGTTGATGAACATCAGCTATACCTAAATCTATGAGTTCATGAATGAGACAAAGAAAATAATTCATCAGTCATCTTTGGCAGATACTGTGGGACTACATTATCATTTTCATAACCAGGAAATATATGGAAAATTTTAAATAGACTTTCTGCCTTTCTTATAACCAAATAGTAGATAAGGGAAGTTTTTCTTTAGAAAATTATTTCAACTGATAAGCAAAGATAGACTAATAGAATTAGAATATTAATTTTTTTATTTTTTCTTTTCTTTTTTTTTTTTTTAAGACGAAATCTCCCTCTTTCACTCAGGCTGGAGTGCATTGGCATGATCTTGGCTCATTCCAACCTCCACCTCCTGGGTTCTAGCTATTTTCCTGCCTCAGGCTCCCTAGTAGCTGGGATTACAGGTGCCCACCATCACGCCCAGATAACTTTTGTATTTTTAGTAAAGACGGGATTTCACCATGTTGGTCAGGCTGGTCTTGAACTCCTGACCTCAGGTGATCCACCCACGTCAGCCTCTCAAAGTGCTGGGATTACAAGTAGGAGCCTAATGAAATACTGACTGTAGTCTATGAATACTAATGGCAACTAAGATCACACAACAAAAAAATGAGAACCACATGTGATGTGTCCCCTGCTGGCAGTACACAATATCCCCTAAGAAGTATTCTTACCAAAATCTCAAATCTGAACCTGGTGAAGATTCTACAGCTACTACCCAATTCATAGGATAGAGAATACAAGAACATATTAAACAATACCATGGAAACATAGTGAAAAAATCACTTGATTGAGGGAAACTACAAAACAAACACCCTGGTTGATTCAAGAAATGAACAGCATGAAGGAAAAACAAGATGAACCTACACACTTAAAAGATATATGAGGAGGGTCGGGCGTGGTGGCTCACGCCTCTATATCCCCAGCACTTTGGGAGGCTGAGGCGGGCGGATCACGAGGTTGGGAGATCGAGACCATCCTGGCTAACATGGTGAAACCACGTCTCTACTAAAAAATACAAAAAATTAACCGGGCGTGGTGGCAGGCACCTGTAGTCCCAGCTACTGGGGAGGCTGAGGCAGGAGAATGGCGAGAACCCGGGAAGTGGAGCTTGCAGTGAACTGAGATCCAGCCACTGCACTCCAGCCTGGGCGACATGAGGAGATGGGAGGTTTCAGAAGATGCAAATTCCCAACCTACTCCACCTGGAAACACCAGTGCTGCTTTCATACATCTACTCGCACTAAGCAGTTTAAGCCAAAGAACACAGGAGGTGTCAAGAAACAGCACCGAGAACTAGCTCAGAGGAGGGGAAGAAAAGGTGCTGTGGTATTTCCTTAGAAATGGCTGGAGAAAACGGAAAAACTGCCCAGAGATAATCTAATCCAGTCCAGGTTCCTGGGCCCAGGGAGCTAGTGGAACAGGCCCTGAAGAAACCTAGAAAGAGGACAGTTAGACTCCCAAAGACAGCCCCAGGAACTGAGAGGTCTCCAGAGAATGGGTCAGTATGCATAGTTTCTGAATCTCTGCCCATTTCCTGCTTTCTTTCCTTTTCTCTTGCTATGACCTCTTCCTCTGGTACTGGAAACCCAAAACATTCTGTGGTCCTTCTTGCTGTCTTTTGCATACATGTAATGTTAAAAATAGAGAGAAAGAATAAAAGAGATACCTAATGCCAAAACCTCAAGGGAATCTTGATTCAATCAAATAAACATTAAAAAACGAATTATGCATCACTTTGAGAATTTGGACTTTGTAATCCATTATTTTAAATTTTTTAGACATTTTAAAGAACCCCCTCAAATATGTATGGTTAAAATGATATGATATCTGCAATTTGTCTCAAAATAATTCAAAGTATGAGAAGGGGTGAAGTCAATAATCACACAAATGGAACAATATTGGCCATGACTGGTAATTGTTTAAGCTGGATGACAGATACATATTCACTCTACCTGAGTGTTTTAAATTATCTGTAGTAAAATGTTAAAACATCATTATCTTTATGTAAAATATACAGCAGGATCTCAAATAATGTTTTTTCTTTATAACGTTGATAGAAAAAATGTTTAAAAAATTATTTCCACAGGGCCTGCTATCTGTGTGGCATTTGCACGTTCTCCCCACATTTGTATGGGTTTTCTCCAAGAACTCATTTCCTCCCATATCTCAAAGGTATGTTAGGTGAATTGGCATGCCTAAATTGCCCCAATCTGAGTGAGTGTGGGTGCAGGTGTGAGTGCACTCTGTAATGGTATCCTAGCCAAGGTTGGCTCCACCTTGTGCCGAGCTGTAGGGATAAGCTCCACCCACCTGTGACCTTGAACTGGAATAATTGAGTAAATAATGATCTTGCTTGTTTTTGTTTTAACCTGTCTTAAATGTACGTAGAGTAGACATTTATTTCAATGTTTAATACTTAAAGTATTTTGGTCATTCTTTAGAAGATTGGTAATGTTTTTGTGACCAGAAATATGCCATAGAAACTAAACTCTTATTTATATCAATTAGCCTATGCTAAAATTGGTTTCATTATGTGTAGGTTTACTTAAAGTTGCAGTTACCAAGAACCTATCAACTATGTTAAGTGAGAAATTACTGTATTCTGAATTATTTATATTTTCTAGACATGTATTATAGTTGTATGATTTTTAAAATGGATTTTTACTTAAAATTTCAATAGTGGATAATAATCCTATCTAGATAGAATGCTGGAGAGTGCCCATAACCTCCTCTTAAATCCTACTGATTTTGCTTTGTGGTGGTTTTTTGTTTGGTTGTTTGTTTGAGAAGGGTTGTTACTATCTTTCTTAGACTGGTCTTAAGCTTCTGGGCTCAAACAATTCTCCCACTTCAACATCTCAAGTAGCTGGGACTATAGGCACATACCACCATAAGGCAAATCCTAGTGGTTTTGATTTTAAAAAGTGTGTTCTGCTATTTATTGTTTTGTATAAAGTCGAATATACCTTCAACTTTTCCCCATGATAACTACAGATTTCATAATTTATTAAATGTCTTTGCTTTTCCACAGGTGTTAGTACCTTCAGCATAAAAAAACATTATGTAAATGTTAATGCTTGATTTGTTGCTAAAACTCTATAGTCATGCGCTATAGAACTACTTTGAGTGCTGTGAAATATTTCATTGATAGTTAATGTTGGTCAAATCAGTGCAATTCAATTCAAACTTTCACAAAGCACCTGTTACAAGAAAATACTTTGGTGGCGCATGTAACACCAAGATAAATAAAATAAGGTCCCTGCCTTGAATTCTATTAAATAACAGAGAATAAAGACACATTGTAATGAATACCAAAAACAGGGAAATAAAAACGCTGTTTAAAACCAAGTGGGGAAGAGATAGAGGGACAGGGAAAGAGTTTCCAAAGGATAAATGTAGGAAAGCATCACTTGCAGTAGGCAACATGTCTTAAATGTCATCACTCATAGCCTTAAAAGCTGAGCTGGACTTCAACATTTGGACAAAAGTCTGCAGTCTGGGAGAGATGGAGGATGATTTCAAAGAAACGACTTTTTTCTGTGCTTCTGTAATAAAGAAGAAACTTTACTCTTTCTCATGTCTATTTGAAAAACAAAAGAATTAAGGATGATATATTTCTTATTTTGTACTTTGTTGCAGTAATATTTTTATTTTCATGGTAATTCAACAACATTTCAGCTTAATGGCAGTCTAATTATTTTGTAAACATCACAAATACTTGAGTCAAAGGTGACATTCTGTCTTTTGATATTTTATATTTGGTTGCCCAGAAAAAGAGAGTTTGCACCATTAAATGTTGCCTCTTGAAACATTCTTAATAGGGAGTGGGGGCAGAAATCCTATGTTAATATGAGAAAAGAACTATCAAATAAATCATAACTTTAATTTTCCCAAAAGCATTCTTTACAATTTAAATATATTTTTGCATTTATTTTTATTTCTCCATGGTATTATAAAATCTTTTAGAATGTACTGTAACTCACTTAATCGCTAGTATATTCTAAGCAGCCCTTCTGGGAATTCTTAACAGAAACAGCATGAAGTGGGTGCTAAGAACACTGCAGCTTGCTTTATAATTTACAATGTAGGTGTAAATCCTTTCTCTTAAGAATAGCACAAAATTGCCATTTAATTCACTTCAGGAACATTTAAGTTAGGAACATTTATACTTTAAAATAACACTGTGTTTTCCTCAAGTCATAGCCAAGTGAAATGTTCACCCAAAGTGCTGCACATGTATAATGCGTAACCAGTGTAATGTTACATGGTGATGATTATATAATACGTAAGATAATAAATAGGAACAGTCCTGTTAGTTAATATCTTGACTAAGCCCAGAATTACATCTATTGAAATATCTTATGTCTCCAAGATATCTGGTTCAAATTTTCAGTGTTAACCACCTAAGCTTTCTTTCAAAAGATGAGTCCATCCTGTGAAAGGCTAGAAAGTCAAATAAGAGAGAAAGAAAAATTCTGATGATGTGCCCTGTTATCAGATTGTAAAGAGGCTAAAATAATACATATTTATACAAAGCATAAAAAAGTCACAGAGGTTGCTGAAGGGAAAAGGAAGTCCCGCAAAAGTAAGAAAATGTGAGGATGGTAAAGGTGACAAGTGAATGGTAAACATTTGGGAATCACAGCAGGCCAAGAAATACCCAGCTGAGGGATTGTGGTAAAAACCAAAAGAAGGGAAATCTAGAAGCAGGTGTACTTCGAGTTGAGAGGTGTGGTTTCATAGATGGGAGAAGCTGTTTCATGAATGTTTTCTCGGTTATGCTTTTTCTATGAAAGAATAATATTGAAGCAATAAAATGTTTAATATTCAGGAAATGAACTGTGACTTTCTCATTTTATGTAATAATCAAGGTTTGCAAAGAAAGTTGAAAAAAATAAAAAACACAGCCAACGTAAGCATAAAACACAGACACCCAAAGAGTACATTAAGGAGTAGAAAGTTTGGGTTGAGTTATTATTTATTTATTCATTTCAAACATTTATCGTGACCCAGCTGATTGTCAGACACTGCTCTAAATATTAAGCATTCAGCTGTAATGAAGACAAACCCCCTACTTTTTTGGAGCTGCTATTCTAATGAGGCTAGGGAGAGAGAGACTACAGTTACACACAAACAACTTTATATGGTGATTGATATTTTAGTAGCAATAGAAAATGGGTGAATGTGCTAGAGGTTGAGTGTGCTTGGACAACACTTTATGAGCTGAATGACGAGGGAAGGCTCTCTGTAGAGAAGGTGACATTTGAGCTGAGAACCTGAATTACTCACAGGAAGGGGTCAGTTCTGCATTCTTGGCAAAGAGAAGAGCTGGTGCCCAGACACTGAGACAGAAGAGGCCAGGCATTTCCACAGGGTGGAAGAATAGTGGGTGTAAAGTCCCAAAACCAAGATGAGAGTGGTAAGAAATCTGGAAAATGGCCACCTCTTGTATACCTCCTAGGCCATGGTGAGGAACTCAGCCATGAGACACTAGTGGAGAATTTTTAACAGGAAAGACATATAATCTGATTTGGACTTTGAGAGGAACACGCTGCTCTGGGAAAGCTGTAGGGGGATGAAGAGTGGACGCAGAAAGAACAGGTAGGAGGCTGTTGCATTAGCTCAGGCATGTCTTACATTAAGATAGTAGCAGTGGATACAGTGGAAGTGATCCATTCATTCTATAATTTGAAGGTCATCCTAAAAAGAATTGCTGACAAACTAGACGTCATTGTTATTTGTCCTAAGTAACTGAGTAAAAGGTAGGAATTAGTTTGGCGTTGAAATCAATTACTAGTTTATATGGGTATATAGTTGGCTATTTATGTCCAAGTTCAGGAAAGATACTAGATTTGAAGAAGAACAATTAGTAGCCAATAGCTTGTAGATGACATTTAAAGGCATGGGACAGAATGAGCTCATCTGAGGAAAGAAGATAGTTAAAGAACAGGGCCAAGGGCCAAGCTGTGGCCTTAAGCCAATATTTTGAGGTCAGGAAAAGAAGAAATTCAACATAAGGAATGACAATGAGCTAGGAAAAGCAGAAAGGATGTGACCAACTGTGTTAAATGCTGCCAAGAGGTAAAACATGATGAAGTCCAGTAATTGACTGTAGGCTCTGGTAGGACAGAGGTCATGGTTGCTGATCTAAAAGAAAACTGTTTTGTAGCAATACTGGAGATGCAAGCCTCAGTAAAGTGAGCTGAAGGACATAAACATAACCAATAAGAAAGAAGAGGTGTAGACAATTGTTTCCAGGAGTATAGCTTTAAAAGCAGAGAAAAAGATAAGTTGGTAGATGGTATGTGGAAGACATACTGTTGAGAGACTGAGTTTTATTTCTTTGTTTTATGGTTTCTTTTAGGATGGCTGATATTAGACATGCATGTGCATACAGCAAAGGGAGTAACCCAATAGTGAGGAAGAAATTGATGCTGTAGGAGAGAGGGAATAATTGCCGAAGCAAAGATCTTGAGGTACTGAGAAAGGATGACCTTAATTTCCTTAATGATGCAGTAAGTATTTGTTTACTATAAGTCTTAACTAAGCCACTGAGTAAGGTGATTCCAATTTAATTCCTCTGGGCTGGGTCCTGTGCATCAGTATTTTTTAAAAGCTCCCTGGTTACTTCTAATGTGCAGCCAGAGTTGAGCAGCAGTAATCTAAACAATAGTGTTTTGTGTTTCTCATTCCTTGACTTTTCCTTAGAGTTTTATGACATATATATGTGTCCCCAGCAATTTACTGTTTAGTTGTGCATGAACCTTATATAAACAGAATCACACTGTATGTATTCTGTATATCTTGCTTTCTTCTATTTATGGAATTCATACCTGATGGTGTGTGATGCTCTAACTCATTTATTTTCACTTCTCTAAAGCATCCCAGGTATGAAAATGAACAATTAATCCATTCTCTTGTTGGGTGGATATTTAAACAGTTTTTTTTGCTAGTTTTTAACTACTGCAAATTATGCTGCTATGAACTCTCTTGAAAATGCAATTAACTCACCATTACAATTGTTTCCTGGGAAGTGGGAATATAAATTCGTATAACTACTTTTTTTAAAATTGATATTAGATGTTTGTTTTTCAAAAATGGTAATTTTACTTTATGTTCAGTTCTATAACTGTTGCTTATCATATACTATATTTTGATATTGTTTTGAAAACCAAATGGTTTACATTTGGTTGCAGTTCAATTTAATATTTCTCTTCATTATTTATTTTATTATTTTGTGCTTAGAAAATTCTCCACCATCCAATAGCAAGTCAAAATTCTTGTAGTTTTCTCGGTTACATTTATTGTAAATCTAGCTCTTTAAAATACCTGAAAATTTTATTAAATATAATTAAAAGATAAATTACAAATTGGAAAAGCATTGACATACAAGGTGTCAATGGGAAGAAAATCTATCAAAAAACTGCCTCTAGACATGAACAGATAATTTACTAAAAAAGCATCATTCATTGCTAATAAACATGTGGGCTATGTTCAGTCTCAGTAATTGAAAAAATAAAATGTTAAACTATTATGTAACAGTTTTCGCACTTGTCAACATTTTAAAATAAAAATGTATAAGTCAGTCATTCTTAAACATTGCTGGTAGAAGTATTTATAGCACCAAATTCTTGGAAAACAATTTGATAACATACATTAAGAGCCATTTTTAAAGCCATAATTATGTGTCTACAATTCTATTGCCTCAAGATGTGGGTGATTCAAGATGTGGATGAGGAAACATTTTCAAAGATGTTCACTGAGGTGTTCATAATAGCAAAGGAAAAAAAACAGGTTTGAAAAATTTAAATGACCCCAAATAGGGCAATCATTAAATTGTTGCTCATATAATAAAATATCAAGTCATTTTTAAAATTTTTCAAAAGACAATGACAAGGGAAAATTCTCATAACCGAAAAAAATTATATATATATATATATTTATATTATATATATAAAATCTATGACCTCTGTTTTATAAAATGTTTCTAGCTATATTTCTACCTCTCTCTCTCTCTCTCTCTCTCTGTGTCTCTCTATCTCTCTGTCACGGTACATGCCAAAACATTAAGATGGTTCTTTCTGGATATAAGGAATGAAGATACATTTAATTTTTTTCTTTTTATAACGTGTTTTCATATCACCTTTAAAATGCTACTAAGATGATCTCTCTCTGTTTGAATTAGTTGAACAGTATTTGATCTCCTAAAATATAACAGGTTAAGTGCTAAGAATAGAACCATCTTCATGGAGATTTATTTGATTTTCCTCTAGAAATGTAATCTCTTTCTGGGCACTCATGTTTGTCAAGTAAATCTTTGTCCCTCATTACCTGCTTTGCTTTTTTCTTATTTTAAACCCTGAATCTACCTCTTCAACCCCCACCAACAGCCATATGATCAGGTCGACAGGAGTTGATTGACCCACATCAAATATTACCTGCTAGTCTCCCTCACACAAAACAAAGTAAAAGAGGAGAATTAGAAGGAAGCAATATCACTGCAGCCACACTGGGTGCAAGCTTTGAGAATTCTGTGGGTTTGTACACGAGTGAACCAGAGAGAACCTATGGTGTGCTGGGAAGACCTATAGGCCCTGCAGAAATACCTTCTAATTAGTGTTGATTTTGAGTAGAGTTTCTGTCTGAGATACTTCATCTGTAAAACAAGGAATGATACAAGTTCCCTTCCAGGGATGTCATGGAATCGAATGAGAGTGATTTAAGCATAATATTCACACATGATAGGTAATGAATGTTGCTATCATTACATCATTTCAGATCCTCATGTAAAGAATTCGAAACATGTCTCCTGATTGAGATGGTTTAGACCTTTTAGCTAATACATTATAAATGATGAGAAGTCACAGTGTTGATTTCCCAGGCAGGGCATATTGATCCTCTCTTGTAACAATATCCTTTTTTGCAAAAACTTTGTTTTTTATGCCATATTATTGACACACAGATTTTGCAAGATGAATATTGATGCTACAGATCCCTTTCCATTCTTTAAAGTGCAGCTAACCATTTTATTTTAATCTGATGCTTTCAGTGTATCAGTAAGTGTTGGTAACATGGTAGTATTTTTCTCTAGAGATGGGGAAAATTAACCTGTGCCAAGCAATTTCTTGAGGTTTATAGAGAACTGTGTGGCTGGAGCTGCAAACTCTGTTATCCTCTTTGTAGACAGGAGGATACCTCAGTCACTGTGGTGGAATTAAAGAAATATTGGAGCTGATTCTGGTCCACCAAGAAGGGGATGTGTTTCAAGCAAGTGAAACCAGAAACAGGGAGGAGACCTAGGTTACACTTTCAGAGATCCAAGTAGGAAGACAGAGCTGGAGGTCAGGGCAGCACAGGACTGCAATGCAGCAAGATCGATTACAGAAGTATGTGCAGAATATCTTAGTCCTCACAGGGGACATGGACAAGAGGCACAAGCGAGGAGGATCCATGTCTACTTTGAGCTGGCAGTCATGACAGAAAGAGCCAGCCATGTGTGGAGGGAACCCACCTAGGGGCTCCATCCACTGTGCAGTGATGGCTCAGCCTGTGTTAATGGCCTAAAGCCATACTTCCGCAGATTTCCTCATGTCATCCTCAGGTCAATGTCCTTTGGGTAGCATTTGAGAGGCCACCTCAAGGAAAAGAACCCAGTGAACAAAATTTGTCCTCAACAACATAAGCCTCTCTTCTGTGTCCTTCTGTCCCTACTCTGAGATGCTTCCATTTGTCTTTCATATAATCACAGTATCCAACCACCTGCATAAAATATGGGCTCAGAAACGTGATAGTCATGTACACCCCAATGTCCATATTTTCCTCCTTTTGTCTATTTTTTTTTTTTTTTTTTTTTTTTTGATGGAGTCACCCTCTGTCCGCCAGGCTGGAGTGCAGCCGCGCAATCCCGGCTCACTGCAAGCTCCGCCTCCCGGGTTCACGCAATTCTCCTGCCTCAGCCTCCCAAGTAGCTGGGACTACAGGCACCCGCCACCACACCTGGCTAATTTTTTGTGTTTTTAGCAAAGATGGGGTTTCACCATGTTAGCCAGGATGGTCTCGATCTCCTGACCTCATGATCCACCCACTTCAGCCTCCCAAAGTGCTGGCATTACAGGCATGAGCCACTGCACCCAGCCTATTTTCCTCCTTTTTGGTAACGATGTCAAAAGGCTTCATCACCCAATCGGAGAGATCAGGAAATACTTTGGAAAAGCAAAAGATCCACACCTGGTAGGATATCCCCTAGAAGTCCAGTCCCAGATTTAAATTTTTTTAATAGAAACTCCCTTTCTCAAAACTATTTCTGCCCCTAATCTGTAACTGGTTTGCATGAGTTTGGCTCCCTTGTGGTTGAAAACATTGAACTTCCCAGAAAAGAACACATCAAGCCGCCATTGCCGAGCCCCATCTTAGCTTAAATTGTTCTGTCACCACATAGGCAAACTCATAATCAGTGGAAACAGTTATATCAGTAAAAGGGTGGAAAGAAAGGTCTAGCACCATGGTTTTCACCTCAGCTGAATGGTCAAATTCCCTAGAGAAGAATGAAAAATACAGTTTCCTGACCTAACTCCAAACCAACTGAATCACAATCTTTTATGCTGGGTCCTCAGCATTTCATTTGTAAAATGATCTGTGGATAATTTGATGAACAGTCTAGTTTTGGGAACCCAACATGAGATAAAAGAACTTGAGTAGAAATTGCAGCAGCTAGAAAATTATAAGCATATTGGTCTCTAATTCAACGTAAGCCATACTATTTTCAGTGCTGGAGGGGTGAGGCAAGGCCACTCAATGTGCAATGCCAGCACAAAATGTGTGCATCTCAGGATGTCTGCAGAGCCCCAACTTCATCTTCCATGAGCATGGGCAAGAGACAGAACCTCAGATAGAAAATCTTATTTCTTATTCCAAGTCTGCAAATAAGGTGTTAAATGTAAATAAAAAGCTAGAAATAGTAAAATAGTCTAACAAAATTAAACAAAACCACTTAAATATCCTGCAGTGGGGAGGACTTGATTAGTTACAGTTTCCATACAATGAGAATAATTTAAGTGATAGTGAATAAATACATTTATATACTAAAAGATGTTATAATACACTGTTGATGAAAAATGTTATAAATATGACATAAACATTATATATGCTATCACTGATATATGCTTAAAATTATACATACATGCATACATGGCAATGTAGCTAAAAAGACTACAAACATTTTTATTAAAATATTTCAAAATGTTTGCTGTGGTTATTTCTGAGAAAGGTGATCAAGGGTGATTTCTGTTTATTTTTTCCATTGTTTTCTGATGTGCTTGCAAGGAACATTCTTTTTTTGTAGTCGACTTAATTAAAGAAAACAGCACAATGACATTTTAAAGGCTCTGCAATGAGCTCAATGTCTCAGCATCTTTCACCTAAACTATGACAATAGCTTCCCCTCAATACTCTTCACTTTTGATCTTGACTGTTTTCAGTGAACTTTGTCAATATCTTAAAATGCAGGCCAATTGGTATTCATCTTCTCCAAATTCAGTGACTTCACATCCGCTACCAAACCAAGCCTAGTTTCTTCAGAGGTCATTCCAGGTTCCTCATGATCTTTCTTCAATTCTGTTTCTCACTTTCATTGCTCCATCCATCTCCCCACTCTGCTAGGGTTCTAATCCCATCAGAATACCTCTGGTGCCCCCAGCACACAAAATATTTTGAATGTTAAATGCCTTTTGCACTTTTTTTCTTTACTTTTTAAATTATATTCATTCTTCACAGACTGCTCAGAGATTACTACCTACATCAGGCCTTACCAGCCACACCCTCAGAATTCTTAAACATTACTTATTTTTTAAATTGTATTGCGTTTAATAAATTATAATTGTATCTACTTATGAGGTAAAAAGTGATACTGTGATATATGTATACAATGTAGCATGATTGAATCAAGCTAATTAACATATCCATTATTTCAAATACTTAGCATTTCCACTGTGCCTACACTGCAGATTGGTTGAATGTACACGTACCACCCATTTTTATTTTTTTTTGTTCAACATTTACAGGCCTGCTTCCACCGAGGGACTGAAGGCTCTTTGAGCAAAATTATCTACCTGTTCACCTTTGGATCTTTCACAGTTCCCAGGGCAGTGTACTACAGATTTTACTCACGAAATAAAAAATCATTGTCATGGTTTACCTAAATGCCAGAAGTGTTAATAATCCAAATGACGCCTTTATTCCCTCCCATAAGCTTTATAAATCTATACGATTAGAGAAAGGAATCACCTAGATATTCCTGGTGGTAATGGAAAATTGTCCAACCACTCTGGGAAATTGTTTGGCATTTTCCTATAAAACTAAACATGCAATTACCATATGATCCAGAAACTGCACTCCTGGGCATTTATCCCAGAGAAATGAAAACTTAAGTTCACACAAAATACTTGTATTATCCATGTTTTCATGTTTCTGTATCTGATGTTTTGACATCTAAGGCCTTGTTGATAGGGAGGGACTGCCTCTCCCACAGGTTTAGCAGTTGGATTTCCCAGAGTTAGCAGAGGGATTTTTGACTCTCATTAGAGTGAGCCTTTCATATGTGTGTTAGTCCATTTTCACACTGTTATTGTCTGTATCTGCCCATTTTCACGCTGCTATAAAGAATACCTGAGACTGGGTAATTTACAAAGGAAAGAGGTTTGACTCACAGTTCTGCATGGCTGGGGAGGCCTCAGGAAATTTACTATCATGGTGGAAGGTGAAAAGGAAGCAAGGCGCTTCTTACACAGTGGAAGGAGAAGGAGAGTGAACAACGCAAGTACCACACTTTAAAACCATCAGATCTCGTGAGAATTCACTCACTATCACAAGAATAGCATGGAAGAAATCGCCCCCATGATCCGATCACCTCCCACCCAGACCCACCCTCAACTTGTGGGCATTACAATTTGAGATGAGATTGGGGTGGGAACACACAGCCAACCATGTCAATATGTAAACAAACCAATCCAAAATTCACACCCCTGACCTGCCTGTTCTTTCAGCGGTTCCTACTCTTGTAAGACACTATTCCCCTGCCTTAATCACCCCAAGGCCAAGCATCAGCCAGCTTCAACACCCTGAAGCATACTGAAATTATTCAGATTGGCCAACTCTAAACTTGCTTAGCCCATTTGCTTTAGAGCAAATGGCCCATTTCTTCCAAGAAAACTATAGTAAAAGCTCTCCTGAAGTTTCCCTTGCTCTCTCTCTGCCTGCAGCTGACCTTGTTGTTATATACTATGGTCCTGCAAGGAATGACACTCTCCCCTCCTCTTGGGAACTTTGAATAATAAACTTTCTAATGTCAATGTCTCCTGATTTGTTGGACTTACCATACCTGAATAAAGACAAAGCCCCAGGTGGATTTTAATATAAATCTGTACATGAATCTTCACAGTAACTTTATTCACAGTAGCCATAAAACTGGAAATAACTCAGATATCCTTCAAAGACTGAATGGTTAAGCAAACCACCATATCCAACCATGGATTATTACTCAGCAATAAAAAGGAACAAACTATTGATACATGTAACAATTTGGGCGAATTTCCAGAATTACTCTGAGTTTAAAAAAAAAAAAAAAAAAAGCCAAATCTAAAAGGCTACATACTGTATGATTCCTTTTACATAATATTCTTGAAGGGACAAAAGTGTAGAAAAGAAGAGATTAGTGGTTGCCAGGGCATGAGCATGGCAGAAAAGAGATGGATGTAAACATAAAGAGCAGCTTGAGGGATTTGTGGTGATAAAACTGTTCTGTATCTTGAGTGTATCAACACCAAGATCCTAGGTATAATTTTGTATTATATCTTAGAGAAATGTTACCATTGGGTGAAATCGAGCAAAGGGTATGTGAATCTGCAATTATTTCAAAATAAAAATTGTAATTAATATAAAGCATGAAACTCTTTAAGAAATAGCTCATGACTGTGACTATTAGTATCTTTTAATAAACATAATCATCTATCCAACATCATCCCCCTGACAGATAAAATCTTCTACTGGCTACAACATGTTAGACCAAAAATAGCTATGCAATTAAAACATATGCATATAAATATACACACAAATACACACACACATTATAAAATACTGCTTATCATAGATCTTCATGGGGCAAGGAGAAGAAAGATGATGGAAATTATCTATAACCCATGTCATAGTATCTGATCTTGAAGAAAACTTAAGAATAATATATAGAAGTGATTAACAGTATTAGTATTCGAGTGATTATTTATTATCCCTTTGTTTTAGAAAGAATCATTAAAATGAGACTAGTATAGTCAACCAAAGATTTTAATTACAAAAGGATATAATTGCCATAACTGTATAATCAAGAGACCAAGTAAGGCTATGATGCAGTAAGGAGTTACAAACCATAGTCGAGGGCACAATTATGTACAGGAAGACTGTACTTACACATCAAACAGTTCATCAAAGTCACGACCAAAACAAAACGCACGCTTGTAAGTACCAGTCAAAGCAAATCCAAGTGGATGCTAGATGCTTAAAAAACTGAAGAGGAAAAAGAGATCTGTTCAGAAAGTGATGATAAGTCTACCAAACAATCAGAGACAAGTAGGAGTCTGAAGTATGTAAAGGGCGAGGATGGGATCCTTACAGACATGGCTTTCTGGAATGGGAAAGATGAAGGCCTTGGGAATCAATTAATGGGATTTGAGGGAAGTCCATGGAAACAATAGAAAACATGGAACAAAATAATGTAGTGCTAACTAGGCAATAAGTGACCTCACTGACCATTAATCAGAAACGGGAAGGTGGGTGCAGGACAGGTACTCGAATCCTGAAAAATAGGTTCAGCAATGGCTGCTCTGGCTGTGGCTGCATCTTCCTTGGGAGGAGGGACTTTTCATTGATTGTTAGACGTTTGGCTCGTTCCCTTGGGCTATGAGAGGGCCGAGGTGTGAAAAGGTTGTTAAAGAAAAATATTTCTTAATGCTTATTTCCCACCCGCAGTCTATTATTTCAATCTTAGATTTATTTAGGGATAATAGCAAAATGTCTCAGGTTTGTTTGTTTGTTTGTTTTGCAGTGGATCTAGGGAGCTTTGGCCTTTGGGGGAGATTTTCTTGGAGAAAGTCAAGCTCCCATAGTGTATTATTTTGCAAAGACTGCTGTAATAAAGTACCACAAACTGTGTGGCTTCAACAACAACAATGTATTATTTCATGGTTGTGGGGACTAGAAGAAGTCCAAGAATCAACGTTTTGGCAGGGTTGTTCCTTCTAAGTTCTGTGAGAGAAGGATTCATTGCATGCCTCTCTCTTTGGTTTAGAGTCGACTGCCTTCTCCCTGTCTCTTTATATCATTGTCCCTGTATGTGTGTGTGCCTCTGTGTCTACATTTCCCCTTTTATAAGAACACCAGTCCCATTAAATTAGATCCTCCCCTGATGAGCTGATTTTAACTTGATTATCTCCATAAATACCCTGCCTTCAAATAACATCACATTCAGAGGTCCTGGAGGTTAGGGCTTCAGCATATGAATTTGGGATTCAAATCATAACACATTGGAAACCACAGATTAGGCATTAACAATTATTTAGGCACTTAGTGTTCTAGATTGGGTTAACAGTGTGGATGAGGATAACCTACTAGATAATAAGAAATTGACCCAAAGATTGGGGAAGCAAGGGGCTCAAACTGCATTAACTCAATTTGAAACAGGCAAGCAAGTTATTGTCCTACCACACGCTTGGAAATAAAATCCACCTGGATTCTGCTAATGGAGTGTGGGGTGGCTTTACAGTGGGGAAGGGAAGCTAAGCTGACCTTGTGGGTGTGACCTTTTAAAACTTTAATACACTATTGCTTTTGCTTCTACATCTGAATGCACAGGAATCAATGTGTTACGTGTTCCGCTGCTCCATATATTCCAGAGGGGACTCTTTAATTCAGGAAGACCCACAGGTAGAGAAGTAGCAGTGTGACATATACATTGCTCCCCATTTAAGACAAGGTGTTCCCCAAGATGCACTGTTTTTTGCTACCAGTAAATCACTCACTGTCTTTTTCTACCAGGGAATCAGTCTGGATTTAGTACGAGTAGCCCTACCCAAAGTTTTCATTTCAATAGTGCCCCGTTGATTGCTGAATCAGAAGTCTTGGTCACCACAGCCTAGACTGTGGTGTTACCAAACCTCCACCAATAGCGGGGGGACCTGAGGGGTGGTGGCCTGCTTCCTGATATAAACAAACAGTCCTCAGGGACACGCTTACAAAATAAAGCTTCTTGAGACCACGTGGGTGGATTTACAATGCTGAATCCCTCCGGGAGTCAAGAAAAACTGCTCTCCCTTTAAACCTCCACCATCCAAAACGAAGTTGAGTACCTTATTATACTTGTCAGGTATTGAAGAGAGAGAGAGCATAGGCCTCATCTGGGCCTTCTATCTGGTCTTTTACATCAGCTAACCTGCATATCAACATCTTTTGAGAATAGCTCCAGTGCAAGAAGCCATGTGGGATGCTGTGCGAGCTATGGTATGCGTTCCACTCTTGAGACCCAAGGCCCTAATGACCCTATTGTGCTGAACGTCTTTGTAACTGATGATTTCACCAACCCGGGCCTCAGGCAAAAGGAGGCACCCTCCATCTGGAGGTTCCCCTTGGGGCCGCTTCCCTGACAGGGCTACTAGGTAGTCCTAATAGGTTTTGTAACTAGTTTGTTTCTGGGGTTTTCTGGACGTCTGACATCTGGACATCTAAAAAACGGAGGCCTTGTTACTCCAGCTTGACATCCTTATTTTGGGTGGCTGAACTCAAACTCAATAATGACATAGGAAGAGCACAGTAAAACTTCTTGGTCAAGTGGAAATGGTACCAGTGTTATAAATTGGCTTTACATGAAAATGTGGCAGCTATCTCTTCGAAGGAAGAAGTTTTTCTACAAACTTGGGCGTAGTTCACTGACAGTTTAGCTCAGTTAAAACTTGATGGTATGCACTGGCTGACTGTGGCTGTTTAACCTCAGCACCAGCTATGAAGAATAGAAAATGGAAGTGGTCCCTCTACTCAGTAAGTGGAATTCAGAGTCGCTCTTTGAACTCTAGGCAATATTCCCCTTGATGAGCTTTGTTTTATTTTTAGTAACTCTTGTCATGTTGTCAATAGCCTAGCTCTTTAAATTGCCACTTAGGAAGCTAAGACTGGCAAGTTAAAGACACCCCTCTTTGAGACTGAAAAGTGTGGAAGTAAATCACAGCTGCTAAGCAACTGTGTAGGTCACTCGTGTAGATGACCACAGTAAACATCTGTTCTCTGATGAAACTGACTGGAATCAAGCTGCCAAATAAGCCAGTACCACTTTCACTGCTACAGCTGCTACCTGACCGTCATCATAATGGGCATGGAAATATATCCATCATGATAGATTACCACAAAGTAAGGGACTTGATGTTTCTGATGCAGGGGCTGCTGTTGCAAGTATGATGTGACTCCTTCCAAAATTGACCTATTTGTCTTGGGGTGAAGGAAGTCACATTGCCTGGGATATCATCCCTGCCTGGTCCGGTAGCTCTGTTACATGAGACTTTTGACCTTCCTTCAAGGCTGTCAGTGATACTTCACCACTTAAGTCTGTGGCTTGCCTCTCATACTTTTAAAGCATCTATTGATGAGTGAAAGTGTTTAGATTCAATTAACTCCAATTTATTAATTTTTCACGGTTAGCACTTTTTGTATGTTGTTTATTAAAACAGTTTTATAACCACAAAATCAGCAATTTTGTATGATTCAACCTAATACATACATTTACTTAATTTTTGTAATAAACCTATAGGGTAGGCTTCCCCATTTTGCAGAAGATAAAACCGAGGAAAGAAAAATAAAGCAATTCCCTAAGGTCACATAGTAAACAACAGTGGAATTCAAACATAAGCATCTGGCTCTGAAGTCTGTGCTCAATCATGATGTTATATTGTGTGTTCTACTTGGTGCTTTGTATCAATTTATGTTTCCTTCTCTACTGTATGTGTTCCTTAGGGGCAAAACTACTTTCCTGTCTTTGTAACCATTGCATCCAGCACAGCACCTTACACACGGTAAATGTCAATTAATACTTGAGGAATGAATAGACGAATGACTAGGGACGTCTCCACCACTGTCATCACCAGAGAATGCTGGTTTGACACTGCAGGGGCAATGGTCATCTTCTTACAGCCTGGATACATTTGCATAGTGCACCTGCAGGCCTTTGAACATATATCAGGTTTTCTGAAACTCTTCCCTTTCAGAGTCTCTCTCTTTAATTAACTATCATAATATTGATATTTATGAGTAATATGGTCACTGGAAGTGGGGATCTCTGACCTACATGGCTGAAAAGAATTCTATTGCAAAAGATCCCAGGTATTAAAAAAAATTATCTCAAGGATAGAAAAATGATACACACAAATGATAACAAAATTAAATCTTATTCTTCCAATTCCACTGGAAAATCATTTCCACTTCCTCAAAAAAATCTGCAAGTCCCACTATTATATCTAGAAAAAATGTTATGTATATAAATAAAATGCAATCCAGCCACAAAAAAATTAGTTAGTGATGTATTTGAAATGTTATCAAATTCATCAAATAGATTTAGAAGAATACCACCATCTCCCTTTATATTGGAAAACAAGTATTTACCCTTGTTATTGTTGCATGCTGTATTAGCAGACCTATTTAGGTAAGAAAATTTATGTGAGTTTCCCTAGGCAGTTCAGTGACAATTCAGATGAGTTATGTTATAATTTTTTGTAATTAGCATTTGTAAAAACAGAAACAGCCTTTACATACAAAG
The DNA here is from genome assembly GCF_003255815.1 of Theropithecus gelada. Taxonomy (NCBI): domain Eukaryota; kingdom Metazoa; phylum Chordata; class Mammalia; order Primates; family Cercopithecidae; genus Theropithecus; species Theropithecus gelada. The sequence continues at coordinate 112,776,458 of NC_037669.1, forward strand.
TATAAAATTCCTTCCTAGATTTAAAACCACTAAATAAATCACCTCTAGTTTGTGCCTTATAGTTGAATGCCCATTGTGATTTACTAATTCTAATTCATTTCAGTCTGGGTACAAATAATAGTTTGCAGAAATTTTAGCTTCATCATCCGACTTAAATATCACTATAAGTAGAGTTTACTGAAGTCAGATCTGATTATTTTGCAATAACACAATTTCACTTTTTCTTAGTAGTGCTTGCCAAAGTATTTCACAATTATTGGATCTGACATAAAATAAAGCCCTTGCCCTAACTTTCTAATTGGTGTTCGGCTTTGAGAGAATAATTTTGTCATCACACAAGTAGCATGTATGTGATTACGTTTCTCATAAATAAGTAAATGTTGGTGGCTTACTAGAAAAACACTTGGGAAATATTTTTTAAAACATAACTCATTTTTTTGTCATTCTATTTAGACTCTTTTAAAAAAAAAGATGCCTTGAAAATTTCAGATGTTGCTATTATTATTATAGTCATTTAAATTATTGATAGTAGTATGTCATATTAATTGCTCTTAATGGGGATAACAAATAATAAAATAATTACAATAATAATGTTAAAAAATTAATTGGAGTGAGTTGTATTTTGTAATGCTTCTGAATGGGTATGTTTGGTAACATGATTAAATTTCTCCAGTATGCAATACAAAACATATTTTTGAATGCAGTGCTAGAATGTTCTGCAGCCAAAAATTTCATGTGCACAGTACAACCCCCAGCCAAATTCAGTGGTGATATCTTATGAATGGCTTTGCTAAAAAAGAAACATACAAATATTGTACTAAATTACACTACTCCAAAAGTCAGAATAATAATAATAATGAAAATAATCAGAAATATCGGATACAAAGAGATTAAGGGATTCCAGAATTTCCAGATTACAGAAGCTGAGGACTCTCTAAAACAACTTGCCTGTTGACTTATTTTTAAATATCCTTCTTGGACTCCAGCCCCAAGGATCCTGATTCAATAGGTCTGGGTGCAGACTCATTACTGGCATTTTTGATAGGCTTCTTGGAAGATTCTAGTGAAGGATGTCCCATACCACACTGAGAAGTGTGATCTGGGAAAACTGAGGTATCAGGCAGGTTGCTGAGATAAAGACTCTGACATGTAGAGAAATGCTGAAACCTAGTTGTTAGAGTCAGGTCACGACATCTCCAGCCTGGGAGTGATGTCCCAGAAATTGTGTAAAGCCCATCATGTCCAAGATTAGGTTGGTCTTAAGGAGTAGGGTGGGGCTGAAGCTATAGGCAGGAGTACAAGAGGTTCGGGAGAAGAACAGTCCAAGAGGCTGAGACAGGCAGCTTCTGCCTCTCAGTGCTTTTTCCTATTTCATCTCCTGGATACTCCACAGCCAAGGGAAGTATGGTTCTCCACTCTCAAATGAGCCAAGATTTGGGATGTGGAAGGAGTCATTCTCTTTCTTCTCAAACTTGTTGGAGTAGGCCCTAGTTTTTATAAAGAGGTGTCAGTTGTAAATAATGAAGAATGAGGAGGGCAGAAGAACCGGGGCTGGGACTATGGGGACACATTGGCGGGTAACTCTCTGGACTTATCAGTGAAGTGTACTTCTAACCTGCCAATGCCACGTCTGTGAGCAAAATGACTTCCTGGAGTCCACTTAAAGGAAAGAGTAGAGCTGTAATAGAAATCAGTGATGTCTAGTTTAGCTGAGCATCAATATCATTTGGGAGAACATTAAAATCTCTCTTCCTCAAAATCAAAATCAAACACTATATAAAATTCCTCTCCCAAAGATCCTCCTACAGTAGGTCTTGGGCAAAGTTTAAGAATCTGGGTGTTTTTAAATAATTAGTCTTAGTTAATTCTTATGGTCAGTCAGAATTGGGAACCACTATACTAAAATATGTCAGAAAGTTAACAGATGCCTAAATACTGTCTTTGGTTTATCAGGACCTTATACCTTGAAAATTCTGATAATTAATTCTATGCTTATTAATTACTACAGCCAAGTGTGCAGTTTTCCAGGAGTGTCTGAAATGTTGCTTAGTGTTTTCATGCCTCCAATCATAATTCAAGTTAAGATGTTTTAGCTAGAGTCCATCAACAATTATTAAATTAGTGTTTTGGGGCTGTGTTGCTACTTCTGCTTTACCTATGGAAGGCAACTAGAGTGTGACTAAATTTTAGCACCAAACCATGGTTTCAGAAAGGGAAAGGTCAAGGCCTACTTAAGTATACAGAATCAAAGGGAAGAACCTCTGGTATTCCCAAGGTCCAGATAAAGCATAATCTTTAGCAAAATGCCAAAACTGCAAAATGTAGATTTATTATAATATATTCTCTTTTGGATAATGAAGCATTCATTAGGAGGGGGAATTTAGCATAGAGTAACATCATGTAATTATGACAGGCTGTGACCCTTATATGAGCACAGAGTGGCAAGACTGACACCAAGTAATGACCATCAGGGTTACTTAGAATTTTTCCTCAATTAAGGGGAGATGGTAAAGCAGATGGAGAGAGAGAGGCATCCAGAAAACTTGGTATTGTTGTTTTGTCTAAAAAGAGTAAAAAATGCTAGCTGAGAAAGCTACGTTCTTGAGCTAATTATGAGAGCTGAAGACATAAAAAATAACATTTCACTTTCAACAGGCAAGATACATGCTTGAAAGCTTACCAGCAGGGATTTAAGGGAAAATGGCATAAAACCACTGGTTTTTGGCCACTTTTGACACAGACTGTAAAGTCATATGATTCTTGAGGAAATGATGTAGCAAGCAGTGAGAAGAAAAAGTGTCACAGAGGTCTGTTCTACAGGGCACAGAATCTACCCTGGGACTGCTTCATCTTTTGTCTGGAAACTACAGTTACTCTTCAACCCCTCAAATCCATCTATATCTATATGGTTAGTATAGGGCTTCCCTAAGAGTATAATGTGACTCCAACTGCTCGTTACAGTCATTGGCCTTAGGATGGGCATCTGGCTCAGGCTAAGCAAATCACATTTCTCTGAATTTGGAATGGATCCAAAAGTTCCTGCTTGCTTTGGCAGCTTTCTTAAAAGGAAGTGATGAATTTGGGGGAAATGAATTCAAAAACCACTTCCTGTCACAGCTATAAAACAGAGAAGTCAAGTCTGCAATATGACAGAAGAAAGAAATAGAGTGAAAGAGAAGCAGAGACAAGAGAAAGAATGTTGGTAGCATTGTGTGTCTCTATACCAATTACTCCTCAGGCCTGGATGCACTGTGCTCTACTCCACGTTAGTCTACATTGGGCATTTATTCTTCCAATCAAAAGAGTTCTAAATACTGTGGAGACAGAATGCAATAGGACTGCCCAAACAAGACCAAGGCCAAATACCCAGAAAAGAAAGAGGAATTGGAAGTAAGCAAAGAATTGCACTCCAGGCATGGTGGCTCATGCCTGTAATCCCAGCACTTTGGGAGGCTGAGGTGGGTGAATCATGAGGTCAAGAGATTGAGACCATCCTGGCCAACATGGTGAAACTCCGACTCTATTAAAAACACAAAAATTAGCTGGGCTTGGTGGTGCACCCCTGTAGTCCCAGCTACTCAGGAGGCTGAGGCAGGAGAATTGCCTGAACCCAAGAAATGCAGGTCGTAGTGAGCTGAGATTGTGCCACTGCACTCCAGCCTGGGTGACAGAGTGAGACTCCATCTAAAAAGAAAAAGAAAAAAAAAAAAGAATTACACTACAAAATAAAGCCTGCTAGGCGAGGCTGAAATCAAAGTATGAGTAAAGCTGTCACCAGACACCAGAAAGCAAAAAAGAATAATCAGGCTCAAGCCTTGATCCAAGAAGTAGGGGTATGGGTGTCAAGTCCTAAGAAGTTTGGTTACAAGTGGATTGGCCAGATTGAAAATGTTTCAAATAGCTTTGGTGGATTGAGGTTGGCAAGGTTCAGCATCCACATCTGAAAAATCAACCTCCAATTTCTAACTGAAATAGAGAAAGAAATGCTATGTTCACTTTTTAGAAGATCTTGATTTCAGTAAAGAAAAGAAAGACTCCCGTATGTGGTATAACTGCTATCTTTGCTGTTGTTAATATCTTCTAGCAGATCTATCTCTGTTAGATATTATGAGGTTTTTCCATATAAAAAGGAAGTACATTTAGTTGTATCATTTGTGGGAATTTTTCAGTGATCTCTGCAAACAAAGACTGAGTTAAGTCTAATCATTGAACATGGTGATGCTTACCTAAATTATAAGAATAAAGGAAGTATAGGAGTTATTAACAGTCTTCTAGCAATGGGACTTGAATATTCAACCTATTCATTGATGATATGTTTCTGATGACATACGTCATAGATTGTCTAATTTTACTCTTGTCACATAAATTTATCTAGTGCTAAGCATACCAAAATGGTTCTGTGAAGTGTGGCCAATTTTAACATAGACATAGATTTAATCTTAACTTTCTACAGATTATTATTATTTTAATCACCGTGTTGATGTTTTAAAAATACCGAAAGAGACTAGCTGTGTTGACAAATAAATTAAATTAATACACCATTTAAACTTAGACAAATAGACCTTAGTCTGTTGATGCACATGAACGTTGCTTAGGTTTTAAGTGCAGTAAGGCCAGTGTAATACAGAGTTACTCAAACAGGCCATTCCATCATGTCTAATTCTGTGTACTTGACCTTTAAGTAACTGAGAAAATATCCTAAGACAATGACATGCTGTGTAAAGTTTTATACTATAAGAGGGTAATGAATTTGGGAAATGAAGAGTAGTGATAAGAATTTTAGTTTTTCGGCCGGGCGCGGTGGCTCACGCCTGTAATCCCAGCACTTTGGGAGGCAGAGGCGGGCAGATCACGAGGTCAGGAAACCGAAACCATCCTGGCTAACACGGTGAAACCCCGTCTCCACTAAAAAAATGCAAAAATATTAGCTGGGCGAGGTGGCGGGCGCCTATATTCCCAGCTACTCGCAAGGCTGAGGCAGGAGAACGGCGTAAACCCGGGAGGCAGAGCTTGCAGTGAGCCAAGATTGTGCCACTGCACTCCAGCCTGGGCAACAGAGGGAGACTCCGTCTCAAAAAAAAAAAAAAAAAAAAAAAAAAATTCTGGTTTTTCATTCTTAGTGAGTTCAAGCAACTCAGACTCTGAACTTTCATTTTTAAAAACTGAAATGATGTTACTATTATCTTTCCTGCTACCTTAAAAAGGAAAAGGTGGCGGTAAGGAAGCCAAATAGCACTGGGAAGAGCTCTTTGTTCAAAATAAAAGAAGGAAAAGGAAAAAAAAGAACAAATAGAAATAAAAGAAACAAAAGAGACCACCCCCCACCCGCTACACACTCCCATGCGTTATTGACCCCTTTAAGTTTCCAGCAAATAACCAAGAATGAAACTATTGGAAAGTGAGATTCGAAGCAAAAAACTCAAAAATACGTAGAAGTCTTCAGAGGTAGGAAGACAGGGAAGGCATTTTTGTGATCTGACTTTCTATATACCAAAATGACTCCTGTGATTAAAGACGAAAATAAGACTCAAGTCGTCTGCATACTTACCACTGTCCAAAATTCCCCAAAACAAAATCTTTACTTTTGTAGTATAAAGTTTACCTCTGGACATCTACACTTGTTGCAATGCATTATGAATAAAAAAGATGATTTTTATTACTCATTACACCTTATTCTAAATAAGTTAGCATGTGTTGAGTACCCACTATGTGCTATGAATATACCTAAGCTACAAAGAATGATCACATACAGTTCTTGCTTTCAAGGAGCTCACTGGCTAATGGGAGATCCAATTTGTATGTCAAAAGCTGCAATGCATAATGCAATGAACTCCCAAACTCATTGAAGTGCAAACTTCAATGAGAAGAAACAGAAAGGAGATGGTGTTGGGAAAGGCTTTTTTACTAAAGTCTTTCTTGCTTGAAGGTGAGAGAAAATAATTAGCATGAGAAGATTAGGTACCTACGAAAAAAATTCATAAAATGTAGGATAATCACAGAAATGGAAAACAAAGTTTAAGAAAAAATACATTGCTTTGCTAGCCGTCATATGATTGGTAATCTGGGCACAAATTCTGGGACGCTTGAGTTATAACCTATTCAAGAGTTATTTTTTAAGTCCCATTACTACATAATCAATTATAAAAGAAAACAATGGCAAAAGAAGATCCCAAAAAGAGAGTGAGCAAATTTGGGGTGACTGTACTCCTGAAAGCTGAAAATCTTAGTTGGAGTAAAGAAATCCAGCAGGAAATGGATACCCAGCTAACAAGGAAAAAAAGAAGAATCTAATACCATGATAATTTCCCTGATATAAAGGAGTCCTATGTGCCTCGAGTGGTTTCATATGCCCAGACCTCTTTTTGTTTTAAATACTTCCAAGTATTGTCAGATCAAGAAAGTAGTATTTATAAATCGAAAAATAGGATGATAATGAACACCTTTGCTTTATTCTTTTTGACTGTCTTGGAAGAATAATTATCACGTTTTTCCAGAATCATTCCAGAATCAGGTAATTTTCACATCAGGTGATAGTGACTGGCATCATCTCCTTTTGAGAGTTGATCAAATGAAGTCCTGTCACTATCACAGACTAACTGAGAACTCATGAAACTTCTCCTTAGTGGTCAAAATGCAAATGTCCCGATTCTTAGATTTTTATAATCATTTCTTTGCTGAGTTGCCAGATTTTTACCTCCTTGTCTTTCAAATTCATATATAATTTTTTTGGATAAAAAAGGGAAGCCCCTGTAGGATTTGTCCTTGTTCTCTACCACCTCGAGAGAATGGAATTTTGAAAGAGTTCACCTAATAAAAAGAAATAAGAGTAACTTACAGTTACAGCTCCTCTAAACATCCTAGCAGTGTCCTTATTATTTGCATTCAGGTTTTTAAAAAGGGTACAGAGCAAATATAAATTAGATCCATCTGAGGTAAAACATTTCATTATATTTTATTATCCCCAAATCAATTCCTAAAGCAATGTGTGAATTCATATGTTTTATCCAGCATTTGCAAGAAACCAATTTAAAAAATCACAAAACTTATAACAAATTACCAGAAATATTGCAAACAGTCATTAATTTACTCCAAACCGATTAAATTGTATGTTAATAGATGCAGTAGCATACATGCACTTGCTCCTAATTTCCTTTTGTAATTAAGCATGTGTACAGAGGTATAGCCTTACTTGAAAAATAATTTTTAATCCTCTTGTTTATTCCTTTTCCTGATCTCTCTGGCCCCTGCTACCAAGTGGCAACAGTCATTTTGTCTACTATTACCCTTCTTTTTTCATGTAAGAGACCAGTTTCTTTTTAAACATGCATATATACTATATAGTGAGTTTCTAGGCATTCTGAAATTGCATTATATTTGGGAGATATTTCATCCCCAAATCTATGGAGAGATACTCCCAGAAGGCTGATCAAACATAAGTCAGATGTAAGTGTCCCAAAATTTAATGTCAATGATATGTGGGAAATGAACACAAATTGACCTTGTTTATAGTCAAGATCAGTTAAAATGCAGCACTGTTAGATATACATTTTTGTTTATAGAAATTAACCTCCAACCCAAGATATTTAATACTGTTCTGAAATCTATTCAAATGTAAAGATTATTGACCAATTATAGGATAATTATCACATTGATCAATAGAGTGTCATTGTTACAAATACTTACATGAGTCAAAAACAATGACATTGAAATTTCTATAAAAATCAGTCAATTTGAACAAAACTTTTTAAACCGAGGAAGTCTCAGGTATGTGGCAAAGGGACAGGGAAATAATAGCATTGAGCTCCTACTATATCCTAGACTCTTTAAGTGGCTTTGCTTGTTTAACTCACACACACACACACACACACACACACACACACACTTAGCTAATAAGGAAATAGATATCCAGAGAGGATATCTATTTACAAGTGTCACACAGCTTATGGAAGAACTGGAATTTAAATCTAGCTTTAGTTTTAAAGTCATGTTTTTTATACAATGTAAACCCCAGTAAAATAAGTCTTTGCATTTGGGGAATGTTAGCATTCATATACATATGAACATTTCACATACTTGTGTACAAATATAGCATTATGCTTTTCCAAAAAACCATTTTTCTATATATTTGGCTAAGCTCTAAAGTGCTAATGTTAACATCTTTCTAATGTGTTTTCTTGCTAGTATAATTTATTTAAGATTTTTCTAATATTGGGCATCCAAATTGTTTCCAAGTTCCTTTTATCATAAATAAGTCACAAGTAGTGTCATTCCTTCCTTAATATTTTTGTTTCTTACGTGAACTTTTTTTTTTTAAGATATTGTTTTAGGCTGGGCGTGGTGGCTCATGCCTGTAATCCCAGAACTTTGAGAGGGCGAGGCAGGTGGTTCATCTGAGGTCAGGAGTTCCAGACCAACTTGACCAACATGGTGAAACCCTATCTCTACTAAAAATACAAACATTAGCCGGGTGCAGTGGTGGGCACCTGTAATCCCAGCTACTTAGGAGACTGAGGCAGGGGAATCACTGGAGCCCAGAAGGCGGAGGCTGCAGTGAGCCGAAATCGTGCCACTGCACTTCAGCCTGGGTAACAGAGTGAGACTCCATCTCAAACAAACAAACACACAAAAAAAGAAGATATAGTTTTAGTTGTGAAATTTATGGGACTAAAGGATGTGAACACCTATATAGGTACACACTGCTCCCTTTCTCCCCAAACAGATGAACTAATTTAAAATAAAATATTGTTATTTTTCAAAGAAGACCTTGTCAACACTCACATTGTATAACAGTGAGAAGAACATCAAGCTTCAGGAATTTGTCATGCAAAGTGTTGTTGTGAATTGCCCTTGAAAGAGATAGCGACGGACCTCCTCCCCTGAATTATGTTGCATCCCAGTAGACCAAAATGGTTATTAATTTTTAATATTATCTCTTCTGAATGGAGAGCATGATAAATGTTCTTTGTATATTCTTGTACAGTCTGAAATCCTAGAAATGCTAAGATCTCAGGACGTCTATGCTAAGCCCAGAAAACACTGACGAGCTTTTCCGTTCCTGGAGGAGGGTATGTACCAGAAGTAAGAGTAATTATTAAATTACCTGAAACATCAATTCTAATCATAATAACAACTACTAATGTTTGTACATCGCTTTCCTGTTTAGATAGTATTTTCCCATATGTCTGATGCTGAGGAGATTACACTGTGCTGGAGTTTGGAAGATACAGAGAACTGTGTGCCAGAAATGAAGTAGTATCTCTGTCCTTATTGAAGCTAACAGTTTCATTGGATTAAAAAGACATCATCACGCTACAAATAAACTATTCTCCAAAGAGTAGTATTAAATGTCTCATAAATAATATATATAAGTGTCAGAATGTAAGAGAAGGAAAATATAATTATTCTGGACTTGAGTATTCAAAGTAGTTAATATCGCTAAGGTGCGGAAAGTACTTTTCAGAAAAATCATATATGAGTGTTCTGGGAAGTTCAATCTTGGTTACATTCTGGCCGTTTTCTTGACCTCCTGTCATCACCTCAGTGTGCCTGATCCAGCTCTTTGAGCACATCCTGAGGGCTTTTCTTTAGGAAAATCAACTGAGTGCCAGAATCCCAAACTTTCTTGGCCATCTCTGGACGTAGGCCCTTTTAGGAATTCAAGAGCAGAGGGTTGTACCCAGTGATCCTCTACCACTCTGTAGCAAAATATTTCACCTGCATCAAAAACGTCCATGTTTAAAAACTTTGCTTAAGTCTAGGTGTGGAAAATATCAAGCTTTAATAATGGAGGGTTAAAGGAGCTATTGATCCAAGCAGACAACTAAGTACATCCATTCACTCAACAAATACTTACTGAACACTTAGAATGCATCTGGCACTGGGTGCTTATACACATGATTGAGGTATGAAGGAAAAACTAGTATTTGATTCTGAATACAGGACAGAAAAAATTCATATAATGTAGCCATAGTAGGAACAAAGAAATTCATTGTTTCCAAACCCTGTGTGGTGAATATCAAGAGACTAGGACCACCAAAAAGTGAAGTAACTTACTCAATCAAATAAATGGCTAGTTTTAAGGCCAGATCTTAGAACCCAGATCATCCTATTCTTTACCATTTTATGTTACCCAAGGGCCCCATGAAGACACTTCCATCACCTTTGCCTTGTTGAAATTTTCAATTCTCTTCTCTGAAAGAAACTGCGAAAAACATCTCTCAGGGCAAATGTAATTGTTTATTGTTATTATATTCTGAGACTGGAAGTTCTTCATCATCATATATTTATTCTTCAATGAAATAAACTTGAGTAACTGGGTAAATGTCTACAATGCTTCACAAACTATTAAAATGGTCTAAACAATGCTAAGACTATTAAGGCTGTGTTGTCCAATATGATAGCCACTAATCACATGTGGTTTAATTGATTTAAATTTAAATTACATAAAATTTTTTATTCAGTTTATCAGTTACATGAGTCACATTTCATGTGTTCAATAGCCACATGTAGCTGGTGGCTACCATGCTGAACAGTTCAATTACAGAACATTTCCACCATTGCAAAAATTTCTGTTGAAAATGCTATGCCATATTAAAAGAATGAGCCTACTTTCCACCTGGCACTGCAAAGAATGAATTAACTTGCAAAGTGCATTTATTCAACATTTCCACCATGAATAATAAGATATTAACATAAGGATATGGAGAAAGAAAGATTTTACTGAGAAGTACAAGACAGATACAATCATCCTTTGTTCTTCCGCTTCCCTACTTAGAAACCTAGATGCTGAAACAGCATTATTTGAATGCCTCAGATGCTCAAATGTTTCTCTCCATATGACCATAGTTGGAAAGATTTTTCATAAGTCCCGTGAAATTGTTTATGTAGAAATAGTATCAGTATTCACTACAGTGCTCATTCCATTGTTCATATGTTATATATAAAACAAATGACATGTCTCAAAGAAAACACAAGTCATTATTTGAGAAGGAAAGTTATTTCCAAGTCAGTATTCAAATGAAAAACCCTAAAACAAAAGACCACAGTTTTAACTATACCATTAAATTGAGCACATCTTTTTTCCCCAAATTAGAGTATTTTGAAGAAAATAAAGGAAACATTATAAATAAAATATTATATAATTGTATTTTTACATAATATTTATAATAGTGAAAAAACTTAAAAATCTGAATTGCTATTAATACAATATTACCAAACAAAATAATCATTTCCATAAAAAGTGATATAACAATCAAAAATGTAGTCTTCTCCCAAGCAGAAACAGTATGATTTTATATAAGGAAAATAAAAAGTGGGCATTTACCAACAAAAAAGAAAACATAAACACAAAGGTATTAATGTGGGTTACTTCTGGTCAATAGCATTTTTGATGTCTGCTATTCCCTCTCTCTTCCTTGCCTGTCTTTGCCAATTGTCTTTTCTATATTGAATATGTACTATTATTTTAGTGGAAATGTACAGTATATCCTTTTAATTAAACAAGCAACAACATTTTTCCTACCTGGATGCCATTATCATACAGAGTTTAAATGTATGAATGCATGAGCAAATGAATACACACAGAAATAAATGCAACTAACTTTTCTAACACATTTATAATTATTTTATTTTAATACTTTTGAGGCACTTCTAGTAAATAACTTAGTTTCTTTTTGAACTTTTTATGCAAACAAATCTGTAAGGAATCAAGTTTCACTTAGTTATTAGCCTTGGTAGTATAATAGGGCCAATGAAAAGAGCAAAAAGAGTTTAGAAATAAGAACAGAACCTAGGGTATACAGATTTATACCATACTAATGTGTCTTGATAGTTACAGAACTACTCCCAAAATTTGAGTTTTAATTAATTTTTTTAAAAACCTTACAAAGTGAAACTGAAATGAATCAATAACGCTAAACAAACCAGTCTGCATTTCTATTAGTCTGGTTACTGGCTTCTCCTATCTCTTTAAAAAAATATTTACTGTGCAAATTACAGGCAAAGTGAATTTTCTAATGGACATCATTTTTAAAGAAACTGAAAAAATGTAAATTTTTCTCTCTTTCACTTTGAACCTTAATGAGATCAGGTTCATATGATTACTACAAATATGGGAGGGAAAAAAGAATAGATGAAGGGGCAGTGAGGGGAGGAAAAGTTCTAAACCATTTCAGTGGAGTAAAGATCAAGTTCATTTTAATATAATTTTTAATGGTTGTTCAAACTCCTATAATGTACCCACACAAAAGGCTTCAGTTAATGTGTGTATTTTGAGCAGTTCCCCTCTTCGACCCTCGAGTTTAATTTCCGTCCTTCAAATGAGATGAATGGAGCGTGAAGCCGGTCATATCTCAATGCTGACACATGGGTTGCAGACAGAACTCACAGCCTGGAGAAGCAGCCAGTTTGGAGATTAAATCAAAGCAGCTCTGAATAGATGGGAGGTCAGCCAGGGCCAGCTTTGACATTTGATAGGACCTTGTGATCAATCAGGCCTTTCTTCACTCTTCCAGGCATCCTTATGACAGTGGCCCTAAAAAAACAGATGGGATATGTTACCAAGTGCAGGAGAAGCACTAGATTGTGAAGGAGATAGGTGTCAATATTATCAAAGGGACAACTGTTATTTGAAGCAGCCAGCAAATAAGAAGGCCCTGCTTTGCTGCAATTGCTCTGCTAAAGTGTGCCTTTCATGATGTGAAATCTGAACCTTGGGGATGGTGAGATAACTTTTTAAAATGATTTTTAAAATTTCTTACCTCCTGTGTAAACTTTGAACTTTCCTGATGTCATAAGATTAAATTTTAGCCAACATTCACTCTGTGGATAAACTGTATTTCCAACAAGGTCAAGTTTAGTTTGTGCTGTTTGTTACTTTGCCTGCTAAGGAGGACACACACGCGCGCGCACGCGCGCGCACACACACACACACACACACACCCCCCACAGGACATGATAACCTTTGGAAGAGAAGAATTAAGGGATGTTAACGCAGAGCGCTTGCTGGGCACGGACCTATGTGTGGTTTCAGGAAATCCCAGTCACGTCGCCAAGAAGGTCATGAAAAATGAATGGCCCCAGAGCACCACTGTGACAGACTGTTTTAGTGAGTGGTAATGGGCCATCTCTAGAATGAAAGGCTGTGTATTTATAACTGTGCAGGCCACCGGGTATCACACCATTCATTATGCCAGATTGATTTAAGGGAGATGCCTTTTCCGAGGGTGACATGGGAGCAAATTATTTCCAGGAATATCACAGCTCTCTTCTACCCCTCCACCTAGCTCTCTGTATGACTCACCTCATCCCAGCAGTAAAACACACTCTCATGGTCACACAAGCACATTCTCTGAATTTTTCCTGTCTTAGAGCATTTCATAACTAGAGCTTATCCCTCCAAAACATCTTACCCCAACTTGTATTGGGAGGAGAGAGCTGGATTGAGGGAGCCTTGCCTAAGGAGGGCTTAGACGAGAAGGGATACCACATTCTCACTCTGCTGTCTTTCCTCTATCAGGTGTCTTACTGGAAGGCTGTGGGCCGATGCCAGGTGACATGATAGACAATTACTGGACTAATTTGTAAAGCGAATTTCTGAAGTCACATTTTTTGCTTGACATGGATTCCATCTTCACAGAGAAGGTAGCATTTGATTCACATTTTGTTTCTTGTTTACAGTGGTCTGGCATCAGTTAACTGCAAAATTATTCAACCTCTCAGGAGTTTTTCTGATGCAAAATTAACCAATTGCACAAAATTTTGTCTAAGTCACTTTCCAACATGAATGCTTTAGGAATGCTTGAAATTTTAATAAGATAGGCACATGAAACAACCACAAATTCCAACCAGTATATCAGATGTTATTAAAATGAATTGTTAAGAACAACTAATCTCAGGAAATGTGTTGATGTAGTTATCTCACTTAATAGAAATATGCGAAGTCTCATATTATAAAAAGAGTGTTTAACTCTGTCAGAAGAGTTATCATAAGGTAAGTTGTTTTCAATAAAGGATTTAGATCACTTAAGGAGTTATATAAAAAATAAGTTTTATATTTCACATTGGTCTATTGAGGAAAAGATATATATAACATACTTGGTTTTCAACCAAGTTAATTCAGCTGCCACTTTAACATAGTTGTAATACATCAGTGGTTAAAATAAGATTTCTAGCACCGTGTTTTCATGGTCCATGTCACAGGCTTTTTTGAAGAAATGGTACAGTTATTTTATTGACACTTTCCAGAGAGGGTCAAAGCACATCTGAGATACCTTTGGATTATCAAATCTGTGTGTGTATTTAATTTATGCGAAATGTGCCCTGATTCTGGCCCCCAAGAGCTCAGATGTTTGTGAGACTTTAGAGACTATTTACAGAGGGGCATTTTTTTCTGAATAATTTTGTCATTGAAATGTGGCACAAATCTTTCAAAATGGTAATTCTCCCTAGCAAGTTAATCCTTCAAGAGGTTTTTTTTTTATGTCTCAGAGAAAGCTGTGTGTAATCAAAAGACTCTACAAAATACGTGTTGGTTTTAGTCACTCTCTATAATTCCATTTAACTATTGCCAACTCCAAATACAGCCACAATTTTCCTGTATCTTGTGCACATCAGATAAAGAATGCAGAAACAATTGGCAGTTGGCAGTTAAGCAGCCAAAAGAGGAAGGAAAAAAGCTTTGCTAGTGTTTTCCAATTAAGTTCTTTTCAAGTGAAAGTTCGAAAAGAAAAAAAAATAAATAAGAAACCTGGAAATGACCTAAAAACTCTGGTGTGATAAGATAAACTTTGGCCTGACCATCACCTTGTTTGACTGAATACATAGTCTAGGTATGAGAAACAAGACCAGGAAAACATGGAATGTATTTTCAACAATTTATAAAATTACACTGAAACTTTAACAAATATAAAGGATTCAATTTTGAAGAAATTAAGTTTCTTGGAAAATTAGTGAGGGAAGAAAGCAAATAAAAATAAATATTTCATTAATAACTTTGACCACAATTTTATTTTTGAAAATTGTGCTAATGCCAAATTCTTTTTTAAATCTGATTTCTCAAATAAAACAAAGATACTTATTAATATCAGGAATTTCACCGTATTTTATAGTTCAATTGTCCTTTTTAAATAATCAACAAATGTCAATGGAGTTTGTCAGAATGACCCGAATGCATAAAGCATTTAGTGAACGCTCTGGCATGTAACAGTTTCCCAAACATGCTCGCCCCTGTTTTCCCTTAGTGGGAAATGAACAGTGATAGTCTTGGTCACAGGCATAGCCAGGGAGTTTTTGTTCCACTTAGCCAAATGCCTCTTGAAACCCTCTGATTTCTCTCTTAGAATTCATGTACTCCTGATTCTGAAAAATCAATATAACTGACCACTTCAAGTATCTCCCACATTCTGAATAACGTTTAAGATCATCCAAAGTTTTCTTAAAGGCAAAGGCTATAACCTGGTGACAGAACTTATTTCAGGTTGGGCATGCACTTCTCTCTTCAAAAATGTCTTGGGCTCACATGTGACGAAAGGGCTTCTCTGGATTCAAAATCCCTCACAGGCTGCATCCAGGGGGATATGAAATGGGCTTGCACAGGTTCTGTTTTGTAACCACTGGGCCAGGGAGCAAATCCACTTATCACAGCTTATTAATTCATGCAAAGAGGCACAGGACATCTTCTTTGCCTAAAGTGATTAAGAGCTCAGGATTTCCTGAAGATAAGCAAATCTGGGTTCAAATCTCAGATCCACCTCTCACCAATGTATGACACTGGGCAACTCTCTTTAAAGGAGGAATAATAATGATGCCTAATTCAAACAATTGGTATGAGAATTGTTTAAAATGATTACAGAAAGCAAGTTTCAAAGTTCTTGGTACAGATAAGCATCCCATAAAGGTAACTTATTATTATATATAAATGTAGCTTATCTTTGAGCACTCTAACCTGGGATAATTCCAATGACCAAGGGAACACCATGCCCTCATGCCATTTTAAGCTATCATTTTGTAATTAAAGAAAATAATTAATCAAAAGATCAGTTAAGACAGTGGGGAAGTAGGAGACCAAACTTTATATTTCAAAATATTTGAGAAATCAGATTTAAAAAAGAATTTGGCATTAGCACAATTTTAAAAGATAAAATTGTGGTCAAAGTTGGCACTCTTCAAATAGTGACTAAAAGATTCATTGACAATGTCATCCTCTTAAAGACAGTGGAATTGCCTTTTCCCAAAATGTTGAATAACAGTAATTAGAGCATTCTAGCATAGTGTATCCTCTAGAATAAGAGCATATTTTTATCCATTTCTGCATAACAAATTATCTCAACATTTAGAGGCTGAAAATAGCAAACAATCATTTTTCAGAAGTTTCTGTAGATCACGAATCAGGAGCAGCTTAGCTCTGTCGTTTTGGCGCAGGTTCTTTCGTGGGCTACAATCAAGGTTTTGGATGAGGCTACAGTTATCTAAGGATATCTGCTTCCAAGCCCATTCACATAGCTATGGGCAGGTCTCAGAAAGTCTATTTTCAAGTCCACTCCCATGGGACTTGCCACAGGGCTACCTTAAGCTTTATGGCATGGCAGCTTGCTTCCCCAGGGGTAAGTCATTCAAAAGAGAGTGAGAGAGCACCTCCAAGATGAAAAGTGCAGCCTTTTATAACCTAATCCCTCAATTACTGTCCTATCACTTCTGAGGCATTCTGTTTGTTATATGTGAGTCAATACGCCCAGGCCACACTCAGCAAAAAGGTATTACAAAAGGACATGAATACCAGAAGGCAAGGATCACTGGGAGCCACCTTAGCGGCTGCCCACCACAGTGTATCCTCTGGTGCCCAATGATTTATTTACCTCTCAAATGCAAAATGTGCTCACTGCCCCCAAAGACTTCAAAATTCTCATTCCATTGCAATATGAGCTTCAAGTCCATAATCTCGTCATCTAAATCAGGTGCAAGTATGAATGTGGTTTCTCAAGTGTAGTTCTTTAAGCACAGCTCTTCAAGTGCAATTCCTCGTTATTTTTAAACCTGTAAAACAAGAGCAAATTATGCCAGCATGCAACAGTGGGACAGATACAAGATAAGCACTTGTATGACCCTGTTCAAAGAAAGGGTGGGGGATGGAAGCAAAGGGTTTACGGGTCCATGGCAGTTGTAAAATTCAGCCAGGCAAGTGTTGGAAGATCCTTGATTAGGTCTCATGTCTGAAATAATTCTTCATGTTTCTCCATTCTGCCCTCTGAGCTCTTGGTTTCACCCTCTTAGTCTTCTTTCTAGTTTTGCAAAATATAGCAAGTGTTAAAATTGTGCACCTTCAAAGCCCTGTCTTCATTCTGTACTATTCTGTACTGTCTCATTCCATCCAAGTAGTAATGTTTCTGTATGTATCTCTTTCGAGAACTTTATGAGTTTCCTGTGAAACTTCTCCAGGTTAAATCCATCAGGCAAAAGCCCCACCCACACATCTCTTACAGATAAACTCCCTTCCACCTTGGGCTTCTACTGAGATGACTGGGGACAATGCCCTTTGGCTTCTTAGAAGCTCTACTCTTTGACTGCGGGAATCTGTGTGGCACACTCTTAATCTCCTTGACGGGTCCTTTAGTCTGACTGAAGGTTCTCTGAGGTACCAGAGAATAGTGAAGATCTTAATAAAAAGATTTATGGCCACACCATAGACATTATCTCCCTTTTAGCATCTCTGACTTTTTGAATAGTGTGAGAGCTTTCAGAACCATCAAGATATAGCTTCTTTTTGTTTAACAGTCCTTCCCTTAGTTTAGCTCTTTCTCATCCCCCTTTTTACTATAAGTAGGAAGAAAAAAGAAATGGGCGCTAACTAACTGTTCTGCTTGGAAATCTCAGCTAGATCCCCTAGTTTATCAGGCACATTTTCTACTTTCCACGTTCCTGCAGACAAGCATATTAAGTTTCTGCACTTTCCTCCAGTTTCCAATAAGATTTTTCTCCCATTCCTTTAAGGCCTCACTGCCAGCCTTCTCGTAATTCAAAATTGTATGTACAATGGGTTCAAGGTACTTGATCTTCCACCAATACTCTCCTCAAAATTCTCACACAGTTTCCACCTTCTACATACTGCCTATTTCCAAAACTACTGTCTCATTTTAGATTTTGCTATGAGAGCACTCTACTTCCAGGTTCCAAAATCTGTCAGTCAGGAGTTAGAGTTCATTCAGCATTCAGACAAGTAGAAATTCAGACTAGCATTCATTCATTCAGCATTCAGACTAGCAAAGTGAGTCAGTGACCATGTTCCATTCTTACTCACATTCAATACTCACATTCATAGGAATACATCTCACTGTCCAAGCCTGGTTCACATGGCCATCCACTCACTGGCCAGAAGGAAGGCAGGACAGTTGGACTGACAGTGCCACCAAAATGACATGTAATAAGAATGGTTAGTTTTTCAAAAGAAAGGGATATGTTACTACCAAATGAAGCAGAAAGGGATACTGGTTGGGTGAAAGTAATAGATGCCCACCACCTCTGTCAAAAGTCTTTGTAACTGGCTGATGGTCTGTTATTTGCAAATAATGGATAAAAAGATTCCCTAGAGTGTATGATTCCCAAAGGTGTCAGGGTGATTTACAAAAATAAATAAATAAATAAATAAATAAATAAATAAATAAATAAAGATACGATTTTGACTTCTGTCTACAGCTCTAGGGCCATCTCCTATATCCAGGTCAGTTCACGCTTTGCTTCGTTTGTAATGTTGCGTAAGAACAGGTAGTAAAAGGTAGGGAAAGGAAAAAAATGTCTTGACCCAAACAGAATAATTAGGAATACCTATCTCCTATAGACACAGTCTGGGAGAGAAATTATGACTCTGAGATCACACAAAAGTCTGAGTACATTGTAAACAGGGTAAACATTCAGACTTTGAAATGATCATCAATTTCTTTTTTTTCTATTATTAACATTTCTCTGCCTGTATATTTAAAAAATATTAATTCAGAATATGAATCTTTGCTTTCTCCCAAAAATGTCTTGGGCTATGTGATATTTTCACACAAAGGAGCTATTTTTGGCATTCAAAAATTGCTTTTCTTCCTGCTGGCAAAAAGAATTCACTCACTACCTACTAGTGCATAACACTTAGTTTGCTTAAAAAAGAGAAAAAGGAAAAAGGCGCTTCCTCCAGATGATATAGGAGAAAAGAGAAGATATTAAATTTGTAAAAGACAAAATTACTCCTCCTCTTTGAACATTTTCTGGAACAACACCCTGCTGCCTGTCTATTGTTTCAGAGGCTAATAGTTATATAAAGCCTCTTTAACAGCTTCTATTCCACAGCATCACCATCTCTGCCATGAAAGGAGTAGGCAATGGAATAATGACTCACTTCAAAACCACACCCTTATTTATATTCAGGGCTTGTCATGGGAGAGATTACCCCATTCTTTTTTATTTCTTATTTTTTCCTTGTTTGGTTCTTACTTCCTTTTTCATCCTTCTAAAGTTTTGTTTCAATGTATACCTGGGACCCCATGTTCATACTGAAAGTGGAAGGAGAAAATTAGGCCGAGAATCAAAAGATTAAAATTCTCTTTGGTCTATTAATTTACTGAGTGCACTGAAGCCAATATTGTATTTAAAGAGAGAAACAAAAGTAAGAACTTTGTAAATAAGTTTTGCCCAATTTGATGCTTAAAGGGATATTATAGGTCATTATTAAGTAATGAACATTTTAAAATACATGATTATTTTAATAATCAAAAATGTCATCTTAATCTCTCCCTTTAAGTTAAAGGTTGCTTGGTAATTTAGAGCATACACTTATATTAGTCCAATCTCACACTGCTATAAAGAAATACCTGAGACTGGGTAACTTATTAAGAAAAGAGGTTTAATTGGTTCGTAGTTCCATAGGCTGTACAAGAAGCATGGCTGGGGAGACCTTAGGAAACTTACAATCATGGCAGAAGGCGAAGGGGAAGCAGGCACAGCTTCACATGGCCAAAGCAGAAGGAAGAGAGAGAGGGGAGAGGTGCTACACACTTTTAAACCACCAAATCTTGTGAGCACTCACTCACTATCACTGAGCAACACTGAGGGCAAACTGACCCCGTGATCCAATCCCCTCCCACCAGGCCCCATCTCCAACACTGGGGATTACAATTTGACATGAGATTTGGGCTGGGATGCAGACCCAAACTATATTACCACTATTTGTTAAGAAACTCTGTAAACTTAACAATTTGGGCAAAATAAATGTTATTCAATTTCTTTCACTGAACATAAGCATAGAATGACATATCATTTTTATCAGCATTTCTGTTACATTTTCTTGGGACTTAAATTTAAAACTTCTCCAAACCATCTTAGTTTTAAAATTAAAAGAGTATCTATCGTTTATAGCACTCACGCTCCTGGGATACTAATTAGTGAACAATTCTTCTGGAAAATTAAAGATGCCTTCCAGAAAGTGTTATTAAAATAGGTGTTTTTATTTAAAAAAAAAAAAGTCTTTTTATTAGGAGAACTAGACTCAACTAATGAGCAGCTCAAAGAATACATTCTTATTCTATGAGATTATATATTTATAACAGAAAATAAAAAGTATGCTACTATGGATGGCATTGCAATACAGTAATACAATAGAACAAAATCCTACAGGGAGTAGGTAGTTCCCAGTTGCATGATGCCTTCCACTAGCAGGATGAGGTGATCTGGTGCTACATCAAACCACTGGAAAGGATTGAGAAGACCTAGCCCTGAGGAAATCATGCATTGCCCTATATCCCCCAGAATCTCTGTTTTCTCTTATGGTAGATAAATAATTTAGAGCAATATGATTCTTCCAAAGCTACAGGTTTATAGCTCTGGCAGGTCCTACCTCCATATGGACATTCCATATTGCCCTGCTATTCCCACTACAAATCCTCCCTTTTCTTCTTTCAGTTACTGGTTACTTACTATTTGCTGCAAACTCTTTTTCTTTTTTATTTCTTTTTCTTTTTTGAGACAGAGTTTCACTCTTGTTGCCCAGGCTGGAGTGCAGTGGCACAATCTTGACTCACTGCAGCCTCCACCTTCCCGGTTCAAGTGATTCTCCTGCCTCTCAGCCTCCCAAGTAGCTGGGATTACAGGCGTGCACCACCATGCCTGACTAATTTTGTATTTTTAGTAGAGACGGGTTTCACCATGTTGGTCAGGCTGGTCTCAAACTCCTGACCTCAAGTGATCTACCCACCTGGGCCTCTCAAAGTGCTGGGATTACAGCTGTGAGCCATTGCATCTAGCCTGCAAACTCTTTTTCTTATCCTCATTCCTAACACCTCATCTTGGCCTCTTACTTCAGACACTTGATGACCAGACCCTTTTAGACCAAAAGTCATGCCTTATAAATTAGTACTGCTAGCACTAGCACTTAGCCAAATGCCTAGTATATAATAGAAATTAGATAAGTGTTTGGTGAATGAATGATGTATAAATAAAGAAGTGGATGAATATTAAAGGGCTGAATGATAAATGTCTGGGATAAACAATTCTTCATATCACTGAAAAAGTAGAAGATAGGTTTTGGATGAAAATTCCATTTTTCAACGATAACATAGTACTATATGGAAAGCTACTATTTTTAAAAAATTAATTTATTACTCCACAAACAACATGGATAAAGTAAGCTCTTGTGGGCCTGTTTGTTCCTGTAGTGATCCCTTGACATTTTGAAAATTCTGAGTTGTGCTCTCATCTCGAAAACCCTGACTCATACATGGCTTGTATATCTGCTTTTTGTGTTTATGAATTGGAGAATATCTGAAAGATAATGTAGAAATTAACTTTCGATACTATAAATCTAACATGACTTGGAATATTTTATGGAGGTTTTAAATGCTGACAACCGTGAGCTAACAAACAGAAGGCAGATCTCCACCCTATCTAGGTATAGAACATGCTGTTTACAGAAGTGTTGCTGTATGCCAAAAGGAAGAAAAGTGTTCTGTGACTCCAAAGACAAAACCAGGACCCAAGGTAGCAGTCACCAGGGTCAAGATTTCAATTCAACTTAAAGAAAATCAAGCCTTCCAACAATGGAATGAGGCTCCTCCTGAAGTATCCAGCTCAGCCACCACTGCCCGTATTCAAGAAACAGAGATACTTGGTATTTTTACAAAAATTTAAAATAAAACTGACCAAAAAACTTACATGTTAAACCTGAAGAATTCTGGGCCACCCTGAAGCCTTCTCTGCCCATTGAACAGTCACCCTAAAGGAGATTTTGACGGATGGTTTTCTTTACAGGGTGGTTCAGGGGTTTACCTATTCCATTCATCCATCCGACCATTTAACCGTCCATCCATTTGTCCATCCAACATCTATCCATTCGTTCATACATTATCCTTATTAAAAAATTCCCTCTGAATCCCTCTTTCCCAGAAGCACCATCCTCTTGGTTCCCATGACATTCTCTTTCCCTGTGTCTTCCCTTCCTTGCTGCTGCTCAGACATTATTGTCCTCATTTAGCACCCTCCCCTGCACACACTGTAGGATTTGCATATTCTACAAAGTCTAACCACTCGTTCTGACTTCTTTCCTCTCTATGAGACAAACTCCTCAGAAATGCCGGGAATATGTTTCTTCTGTTGTCACTCACATTTATTATTTTATCTTTATAACACCCTGAGAAGAAGGCAGCATTAATATTAGTATTCCCATTTAGCAGATGTGGAAACTGAGACCCAGAGAAGTTCTCTTACCTGCCCATGTTCACACAATGAAAATGACCTGAACCTGGACCCACTGGTTCCAAGTTTGGTGCTCTTTCCACCACCACAGGTGAGACAACTAGGTCCTGAGGGTTTAAATGTGGAATTTCTTTTTGAGCGAGAAGTCTCCTTCTACTTTATATATGATTTGAATTTTAAATGTTATTTATCTATCAATAAAACTAATATGGGGCTCTGTAAATGTTCCTAACACCAATTTCATTTTATGGAGTACACTGCAGCAGTCATAAACTCAGGGTTCTATTATTTAAGTTAGTTAAGTTACTTTAAGATTGTACAAAGAGGCCAATTTTATCACACTGTTACTGCTATTTTGTCATTTTAACATAGACAGGTTAATTTAAGAAAAGAAAGTAATTTCAAAGGCAGTAAGCCACAATGGTATAGAAAAGGCTTTGCCAGCTGGCTGTAATGCTCTGAAAATTAATGAAATCATTATCCCTTAAAATTTTCTCTAGAGTTGCACTGTCAGGAACATATTCTTTCTAAATTTAACTATTGGCAGTCACTCTTAAAAACTAATAAAATTTAGTAATACTTTCCACACATACCAGGGTGTGTCTTTTTACTCAGTAAAATTATAATTTGAATGTCTATTACTTTATGACATAAATGAATCACGAGGATTTGTACTAAGAAACTAGAGAAGAAACTACCAAAAAATGATCCCCAGGTGCTTGTGGTAGGTAGTTCAGGCTTGGTTGAAGGAAAATCAGGGTCTTATTTCAGTCCCATATTGACATATTGCAAGTCTTTTGAGCATCCAAGTAGGATGATGATAAATGTCACAAAAATCCAGGCAGAAGGAGACTGTATAGATCATCAGTCCTCAGTAGAATCTTACTGAAGGCCAACTTTTAGTGAATAAAATAGTTATGATCACCAAAAGTTTGGGGGCATAAAATGTGTTACATTTGCATAAAATTTACATAAAACTACCTAAATGATTTCAGCTACCAGGGGAAAAATATATGGGTATCTTCTTCCATTATTTAAATCTCATATACCTTTGAAAGAAGTGCTTAAGAGAAGTTGCTTGCAAGGTTCTCTGAATGCTTGATTAAATAGACTAACTGTGGAAAGAGATTCTGATTAAATTTAATTCAAGTGAATCTATTTTTAAAAATCTTTATTGTTAAAAATGTGTCTAAAATACGTCCTTTTTTTTCCTCCTTTAATTAGTTCAGTATATGGTGTTGAACATTATTAGTGGATACAGGGTCATTTCAGAAACATTATTAAGAGAGAAAGCTTAGGTGGGCTCTGAATCTAGGCCTGATATTTAGTGGTTTTGGAATATGAGACAAATAGTTTAAATTATTTCATCTTCTATTTTTTCAGCTATGGAACAAAAGACGGGGGTGTTCTTTCACCTGACTATAGAAGAATAACATGAGGGCTTTGATAAAAATTAAAATATTGAGAACTACCTTGAAGATCTTGATTTGAGAGTGAGGAAAGAAACCAGAAATCCATATTTATGGTTAGCACTGTAGGTGATTTCAATACAGTTGGTCAGAGCACTGAGTTAGAAATTGCCAAAACAATCTTGAGAAAAAATAACAGAGCTAGAAGCATCACACGCCTTGATTTCAAAACATATTATAAAGTGATTGTAATCAAAACTGCATGGTACTTGCATAAAAACAGATACGTTGATCAATGGAGCAAGATAGAAAACCCAGAAATAAACCTATGCATTTTATGGTTAACTGATTTTTGATAAAGTTGCCAAGAATACACAATGGGTAAAGGACAATCTCTTCAATAAATGTTGTTGTGAAAATTGGATATCCCCATGCAGAAGAATAAAATTAGACTCTTATCTTATACCATATACAAAATCAACCATATACAAAAATCAACTCAAAATGAATTGAAGACTTACATATAAGACACCTGAACCTGTAAAATTGCTAAAAGAAAATGAAGCAAATCTTCATGATATTGGTCTAGACAATCATTTCTTGGATAACATCCCTGAAGCATAGTCAATGAAATAAAAATAGACAAATGGGATGGCATCAAACTAAAATGTTCTGCACAAAAAAAGAAATATTAACAACGTGAAAAAACAGCCCACAGAATAGGAGAAAATGCTTGCAAATTATACATCTGATAAGGGGTTAATATCCAAAATATATAAGAAACTCAACTTAATAGCAAGAAAACAAACAACTTAAAAATGAGCAAAAGACCCAGATATTTCTCAAAAGAAGACATACAAATGACTAATAGGTACATGGAAAAATGCCTACCATCACTAATTAGAAAAATGTAAATTAAAACCACAATGAAATATTACCTCATGCTTGATAGAGGAGCTTTTATCAAAAAGATGACAGATAACAAGCATTAACAGGATACAGAAAAATTGAACTTTTATATATTGTTGGTGGGAATAAAAATTAATACAGCTTTTATGAAAAAAGGGTATGGAGCTTCCCAGAAAAACCAAAGATAGAATTACCATTAAACCCAGTAATCTCACTTCTGGGTATATATCCAAAGAAACTGAAATCAGTATGTCAAAGGGATATCTGCACTGCCATGCTCATTGCAGTATTGTTCACAATAGCCAAGATACGGAAATAACCTAAATGTCCATCAGCAGATTAATGGATAAAGAAAATGTGGGTACACATACATGATGGAATACTATTCAGTCTTACAAAGGAGGGAAATCTTGCCATTTGTGACAACACAGATGAATTTGGAGGACATGAGCTAAGTGAAATAAGTCAAGCACAGAAAGACAAATACTGCATGGTCTCACCCATATGTGAAATCTAATAAAGTTGAACTCTACCAGAATTAAAATTAAATTTAATTTAATTTAAAAAAATAAAGTTTAACTTATAGAGGCGGAGTAGGGCAATGGTTAGCAGAGGCTAGGGTGGCAGGTAGGGAGGGTTAGGGAGAAAGGGAATGATGACTGGTAATCAAAGGGTATAAAGTTTTGGATAAACAAGGGTAATACGTTTTGAGAGTTGTTTCTCAGCAGGGAGACTATAGTCAATAATAATGTATATTTTAAAATAAGAGAGAAAATTTTAAATGTCTTATAAAGATAATAGGTAAGCAAGGTGATAAGGATGTTAACTAGCTTGATTTAATTATGCCACATTGTATATATACCTATATCAAAACATCATGCTGTACCCCGTAAATGTAGACAATTATAGTTAGTCAATGAAAAATAGTATTAATAATAAGTTTTAATAAATAAATAAATATGGAGCCAAAACAAAGGCACAGAAAGTTTGTTTAAATGTTCTAGTTCAAAGAGCTAATTTACTATGTGACACCACTATTCAAATACATAGTCCAATGTTGTGCAAAACGTTTGCAAAAAGATCAAATTTGGACTAATTTTCTCTGCTTTGGGGCTTTGAAAGAACTGTCCACAGTATATATGAAGCCCTCAAAAATCTGTTTGCAGCGGTCAGTATTCTAGAAGCAGTAGAAAAATAGGTTTTCTGATAAGACATCAGTTTTGCAATGAACACAATGAAATATGTCACTTTCAAGTTGAGTCCATTTTTGAAATTCCAGGCAAAGCCATCACAGCCCCTGTCATGGATGCTGGATAATTGGGATTCATTGCACAACCTACATTCTCTGAAAGATGATTGACATCCCTGCAGTTTGTATTGTGTGAAAGTGGCCACGTTGTCAAAACCTGGGCAAACACAATCTTCTCAAAAGGTTAATTGGAATTCAGTTGAATACAAAGAATGAAGAGTTTTTCTCACATACTTCTAATACACAGTTTTAAAGTTATGATTGGAATAAAGTATTTTATTTAGATTAGCACTGACCACTATAGTGGCCACCAGTTATGTGTGGTTATAGAGCACTTGGAATGTGGTTAATCCAAAATGAGGTATGCTGTAAGTATAAAATACTCACCAGACCTCTTTAAATTGTTTAATTAAGAAAATGAATGAAAAATAACTCATTAATTTTTAACTGATTACCTATTGAAGCAATAATATTTTGGACATATTGGATTAATTAAAATATAATAGTAAAATTAATTTTATTTTTTTTACTTTTTAATGTGACTACTAGAAAATATAAATTACATGTATGGCTCACATATTTCTACTGGGCAGCTTTGTTTACAAAAAAGATTAGAGGGTGTGTCTTCTCAAACAGTTTAATTAATGTTATTTGAAGTTCGTTAGAGTATGTATTTATATCTACAGCATGTGAAATAAAGATAATAATGTCATTTCATACCAGTTTATTTTATAATAAACCCTACTGATGCCTCTAAAATATGGAATAATAATTTCAGAATAATTTTGATTTATGTCTAAAAGGACCTTGTCATAACACTGTGCCTTACAGAGTCTTAGAATTTCTAGATATCCTAAAAAATCATCTAATTTAATCCCACCTTTTTAGAGAAAGAAACTAAGAAGAATTTACCTGATCACCTTAATATTACTTACAAGCAAAGCAAACACTGGAACTCAGATCTCTGAATCCCAAGCCCCAAGATTTCTATTGTACCAGTACTATTTAAATCTGACAGTGTTTCAAAAGTAGAATAAAACTATTCCTTGTTTTTCTACCCCTGATAAGTAGTCTTATTTTTTCAAAAGAACTTCAACTCAAAAGCTACGTTTCTAAAAATTGCCATAATTGAGGCCACACTCATCAACCCAAAGAGATTTCATTAAAGTAATTGAATAAAATATTTTTGTTGGTCTCCTTCCCCATCACATATACTTTTATCTAAAAAGGTTTTATGACACAAAGCAAAGCACAAAACTGACAAAAGCACCAACAAGGAATAAGGTTTCTGAACAGAAGAAGGGATGCAAGGAAGAAACCAGCTTGATTCAACAAGGAGTCTTAAAGCCTTGGAGCAAAGTTGGATTAACGAAAAATAGCCCCGCAGGCTGGTTGCCTGCATAACAAAAGGGAACAATACTCATGAAGGGATAAAATCAGAAAACAAAAAATAAAAGGACACTGACCAACTTGCAGAAGATATTTTAAAAACCGCACTAATTTCCTGTATTTGACACAAAAGAAGGTTAACAGAGAACTGTTACTCCTTTTTAGATAGGAAGAGAAAACTGCCCCATAGCTGAGTTTTCCTTGGACCTCTTCAGTTTTGCATCCAGATGCTTCACCAGTCACTCTGTCACTCCCCCTGTAGAATGAGAAATCCAGTCAAGTTTTTTACTGGTTTTGCATTGCTAATAAAATAATAATAATTGAGTTTCCATTTTGTGGAGGTTGGGAGGGAAGGGGACCTAAATTAGTCTTTTTGAGGTCATTTAAAAACAGTCTCAAGACAAAAGGAAAATAGTCATTCTAAATACGTATTGCTCAATTGATCAATTATTTTTGGCAAAATAATTCCATGATATATAGTGTATAAAATGACTACCACATTACCTGCAAACACTAGATGCTCAGTTAATTATATCTGAATCACTCAAAGAGATACCAGTGTAAATATAAGGTTAGAGATAATCAAGGACTGGGGAGAAATAAAGCAACTGTATTCTGTTTCTTCTTAACATACACTATTTTATTTTAACATTCCAATTGCAATGAATTTTCATTGCATATTACCTGAAAAATGTAAATATGTAATATTAAAATATCAGGAATACAGCCGGGTGCAGTAACTCATGGCTGTAATCCCAACACTTTGAAAGGCCAAGGCAGGTGGATCATCTGAGGTCAGGAATTCAAGACCAGCCTGGCCAACATGGTGAAACCGGTCTCTATCAAAAATACAAAAATTAGCTGGGTGTGGTGGTGCATGCCTATAATGCCAGCTACTCAGGAGGCTGAAGCTGGAGAATCACTTGAACCTAGGAGGTAGAGGCTGCAGTGAGCGGAGATGGTGCTGCTGCACTCCAGCCTGGGCAACAGAGCAAGACTCCATCTCAAATAAATAAATAAAGATAAAAATAAAAATAAAGCATAAAGTATAATAAAATCCTTTTTTTCTTTCATTTCACCCAATAGTTTTTATCCCAGTTTCTATTCCCTTAGCATCTAATTTTATTAAACACTATTTTTCACCACCTTAGTCTTTCTCAAACTCCATTCTCTTCACTTAGAAACAACTCTACTGAATTTGAGAATACTTGATGCTCAGTTAGGACAAAATGAAATAGCATTAACATCAGTCTACTTGGCTACCAAGGGAAGGCCAATGAGTGTCACCATGGGGTCACCAGCACCTTAACTTTAGAACTCAGTGTGTCATTGCATCTAGAAGGGATCAGGCTCTGGGGATCTGGCTCTTATTAATCAAATCATTAAGAACCTGATATAGAAACCAGCAAGGCAATTATCAACATACTAAGATGAAAAGATCTACTAATGTTATGGGATCTTTGGGGTGTTGCTTTCCTGGCCAGAAACATCTGTGGCCAGTGGCACCTTGCCTGAGTTATTTTCCTGTGTCCAGGAAGAATGAGGCAGACAAGTAGAGGGTGAGCAAGATGAAGAGGAGACTTTATTGAGTGTTAGAACAGCTCAGAGGAGACCCATAGTAGGTAGCTCCTCTCTACAGGCAGGTCATCCTGTCAGTGTTCAGCTTTCAGCAGAGAGGAGGCCTGGAGTGAGTAGTCCCTCTCCATAGCTGGTCATCCTGTTGAGTGTTCAGCTCTCAGCAAAGAGAAGGCCTGAAGTGGGGGCTCCTCTCTGCAGATAGCTTGTTCTGACAAGTGTTCAGCTCTCAGCAGAGAAGGTAGCTCTTTTATGCTGCTGGTTGTCAAATCATTCACATCTGTCAGTAGAGAGGGGACCCTGGAGCAGGTAGCTCCTCTTTGTTGCTGGTGGTCCAGGTATCTGCTCTGCTCTGGCTGAGTCTGGGGTTTTTACAGTCTTGCGGGGAAGCAGGAAAGTGTGTGCTGACTGGTCCATTAGCAGCCATAGGTGGGCCCAGGAAAAAGCACCACCAGTTCCCCCCTTCAGTCCATAGGACTGGCTGCCAGGCCCCCAGGCTTCAACCTTCCCCAGCTTGAGGGTGGGGCTTCACTGGGGACCCACCCCCTTCAGCCCAGGAGCCTGTCTGCCTTTCCTGCTGTTCATGGCACCCAGGCTATTCATACCAAAGGGCACCTGCAGGCTGGCACTGAGCTGCCTTCAGCCCTCCTTTGACTCCCTGCCATGCTCATCAGCACCCAATGTCTGGACAGGACCAAGGTGGCAGGGGTCTGATATGTCAGTGCTGCCCCAAGCATGCCCCCACTCAGCAGGGCTCCAACCTTGCTCCATGATCTGAGTGGGCGCCAGGAGTGAGGAGAAGCCAGACAGTGGGAGCAGGCAATTCAGTGTCTGTGGAGGGTGGGGAGTAGGGGGGCCTTCCCAGCCCTGCAAGAGCACAGAGATGCCCAGGTCCCAAGCCGGGCTTGGGTGGCTGCAGCTGCCCATGAGGAGCTCCTGCCCTGCCAATTCAGAAGGGGCAGGGCTCGCACTTGTCCCCTGGAGCAGGAGGCCTGGGCCCCAGGGGTGGAGCTCTTGCCTGCTCTGTGGAGTGGGAGGCCTGGCTGTGCCTCCCCACCTCAGCCGACATGTTGGCAGTAGCCACTCTAGATGGGCCACTGCTGCCATCACTCAGAAGATAAGAAAGTTCACATCAGTTGGTCAGACATTACTTTCCTTAAGATAATATGCATGGGAAACTAAATTATAATCAGTAACTTTCTTGAGGTAGGCCGCCTTAAGGATGTGTGTCTTGGAGCTATAAAGGCCAAATGCATTTATCCACTTTATAGAATTTGCCTGCCATAAGGTCTGGGGAATTTGCAGAACTAACAAGAACCCTAGGGAGTGCTGAAGATATTCTGACAAATATTAGTTCTTGACACTTCTTTTTAATTATTCCGGTCTAGCCAGTCTCTTCTTTTAACACGGCCTTTCTACAAAAGTGTATCATAAGATTGATCAAATTTAGCTTACTATACCACAAGCATCTTCCCATTCTACTTTTCTAAGACATTCCCTTGTTAGAGTTTTAGGTGTTATTAAGATGTTCCAGTCTTACATTTACAAATATCTCCTGGTTTACCCATAGTGAATAGTAATCAAATGTGTCATGTGTAGATTTTATTAGATGAACTCCCTAAGGGTGATGCCATTTCCAAGTTCTTGGTGAATACCTCATTTTTGCACCATATATTGGCTGTATAAGGCCCCTTAGATACTTTCCTTAGTAATGGAAGTATTGAGCCTCATTCTAAATAATTTAGGACATGTCTAAACACATTTTTCACGAGTAATTTTGATCCACATGATTCAGTCACTTCAAAGAACGCAATATCGTCATCTAAAATTTCCAGATCTAGACAACTGGATATGTTCCTTTGAAGGGCAAATGGTTTTCTATTTCAATTCCTTCCCAGCCTTCTGAGGGAAATGGGTTTCTTATATTATTTTCCAAAGCCAAGTAAAAATCAAATGGCCCTTTGGCAAAGCTTGGGTTTATTAAGTAATGTTTCCATTTGAACTTTAAATATAAAAACCATCTTTATGTTACATTTGCCTCTACCCTAAGGATGGATCTAGACATTCACTTCAAATTTTAGTGTAGATTTAGGATTCGGTGTACTGCTTTATGCTGCAGGAACATCCTGAGTTAGACACCTATATAATTTCTATGAAGAACTCACAATAAATTTTTTCAAAACTGAATTCACTATACAATATTTACAAATGTTTAATTCTTGCATTAACTACAGCTTCAAGGAAAAGCACAGATTATAATTTTAATAAGCATACCATTGGTTAGATTCCCTGAAATTTACAGTACATCAAACCAGATGCTGTCTTTTTCCCCTCTGCAGTCCCTAAATTCCAATCACCCTTAATGCAGTTGTATTACAATTTTAATTTTAAGAAATGTACAAAATATATAAGGAAAGGCAAATGAAGATGAAACCACCCATTCCTCACTACTAAACCCCTAATTTTTGGAATATATGTTCATTTTTCTCATTAAGGCTACATTTTTAAGGAATCTCCCAGAACTGGACCCACCACCTACCATCTTACATCAAGCTTTAAACCAAAAACATAGTGATGTGCCAGAGGCAGATGTGGTGGTAGAGGTGAGGCTGTGGAAATCAGGAACAAGTCAGTACATGGACTGTTCATCTCTTTGAGCTTTCTAGAAGTCCAAAGTAGTTGCAGTTTTTGAAAATATGAGAGAAATTTTTAAAGTACATGAAGTCAGCTCAATAAATTGTGAAATATGTTATTACTATTAATCTTGAGAAATTATTTAAAACCTCACAATTTTTTGTTGACATAGAAAAAGAAACAAGAAAAACTATTGGCTCAAAGCATATGGAGATGACACAGTGATTGCGTTCCCTTGCCAGCATCACATATATGAGTATTGTATCATCATGATGTATCATGTATGTATTTCTCAGATTGTATCATCATGATACAATTGTATCATCATGATGGTGATACAATCTGAGAAATACATTATTAGGTGATTTTGTGGTTGTGCAAACATCATAGAGTGATTGTAATTACACACACCAAGATGGTATAGTCTACTACACACTA
The DNA here is from genome assembly GCF_003255815.1 of Theropithecus gelada. Classification (NCBI taxonomy): domain Eukaryota; kingdom Metazoa; phylum Chordata; class Mammalia; order Primates; family Cercopithecidae; genus Theropithecus; species Theropithecus gelada. Next base: position 112,808,780 of record NC_037669.1, read on the forward strand.
GGCTACAAATTGGTACAACATGTTACTGTGCTGAATACTGTGGGCAGCTGCAACACAGTGGCAACTATTTGTGTATACAAATATATCTAACCATAGAAGTGTCACAGTAAAAACATTTTATTAGGTTCGTGCAAATGTAATTCTGGTTTTTGTTATTAAAAGTAATTACAAAAACTACAGTTATGTTTGCACCAACCTAATATTGTAATCTTATGGGACCACTGCTGTATATGTGCTCCATTGTTGAATGAAGCTTCATCATGCAGAGCATGACTGTATTTGTTTTCTTATTTTCTCATCTTTACCCCTCATGGATTAAAAATCTCAGAATTTTTATTTATTTATGTATTTTATTATAATTTAAGTTCTGGGATACATGTGCAGAATGTGCAGGTTTGTCACATAGGTATACATATGTCATCTTGGCTTGCTGCACCCATCAACCCATCATCTACATTAGGTATTTCTCCTAATGCTCTCCCTTCCCTCGCCCCCTACTCCTTGACAGGCCCCAGTGTGCGATGTTCCCCTCCCTGTATCCATGTGTTCTCATTGTTCAACTCGCACTTATGACTGAGAACATGCGGTGTTTGGTTTTCTGTTCCTGTGTTAGTTTGCTGAGACTGATGGTTTCCTGCTTCATCCATATCCCCACAAAGGACAGGCAGTCATGCTTTTTTATGGCTGCTTTTTTATGGCTGCATGGTATTCCATGGTGTATATGTGCCACATTTCCTTTATCCAGTCTCTCATTGATGGGCATTTGGGTTGGCTCCAAGTCTTGGCTATTGTGAACAGTGCTGCAATAAAAATATGTGTGCATCCTCTGCCCGGCTGCTGCCCTGTCTGGGAAGTGAGGTGCCCTTCTGCCCGGCTGCCACCCCGTCTGGCAAGTGAGGAGTGCCTCTGTCTGGCGCCCAACTGACTGGGAAGTGAGGAGCCCCTTTGTCCCGCCTCCGCCCAGTCTGGGAAGTGAGGTGCGCCTCTGCCTGGCGGCTGCCCTGTCCAAAAAGTGAGGAACACTTCTGCCCAGCTGCCCACCGTCTGGGAAGTGAGGAGGGCCTCTGTCTGGCCCTGCATGGTCTGGGATGTGAGGAGCACCTCTGCCGGGGCACTGTGCAGTCCTCTAAGTGTGAAGTGACAGCCTTGTGTGTGATACTTCTGCACTCCCCAAGTTTGCATTTTCAACATTAAAGTTTACTTTATATATATATATATATATATATATATATATAAAATGCATGTGTCTTTAGAGTAGAATGATTATAATCCTTTAGGTATATACCCAGTAATGAAATTGCTGTGCCAAATGGTGTTTCTGTTTCTAGATCCTTGAGGAATTGCCACACTGTCTGCCACAATGGTTGAACTAATTTATACTCCCACCAACAATGTAAAAGTGTTTCTATTTCTCCACATCTTCTGCAGCATCTGTTGTTTCCTGACTTTTTAATGATCGCCATTCTAACTGGTGTGAGATGGTATCTCATTGTGGTTTTGATTTGCATTTCTCTAATGACCAGTGATGATGAGCTTTTTTTCATGTTTGTTGGCCACATAAATGTATTCTTTTGAGAATTGTCTGTTATTATCCTTTGCCCACTTTTTGATGGAGTTGTTTCTGTCTTGTAAATTTGTTTAAGTGTTTTTGTAGATTCTGGATATTAGCCCTTTGTCAGATGAATAGATTGCAAAATTTTTCTTCCAATCTGATGGTTGCCTGTTCACTCTGATGATAGTTTCTTTTGCTGTGCAGGAGCTCTTTAGTTTAATTAGACCCCATTTGTCAATTTTGGCTTTTGTTGCCCTTGATTTTGGTGTTTTAGTCATGAAGTCTTTGCCCAGGCCTATGTCCTGAATGACATTACCTAGGTTTTCTTCTAGGGTTTTTATGGTTTTAGGTTTTACATTTAAGTCTTTAATCCATCTTGAGTTGATTTTTGTATAAAGTGTAAGGAAGGGGTCCACTTTCAGTTTTCTGCATATGGCTAGCCAGTTTTGCAAACACCAATTATTAAATAGGAAATCCTTTCCCCATAGTTTGTTTTTGTCAGGTTTGTCAAAGATCAGATGGTTGTAGATGTGTGGTGTTATTTCTGAGACCTCTGTTCTGTTCCATTGGTCCATATACCTTTTTTGGTACCAGTACCATGCTGTTTTGGTTACTGTAGCCTTGTAGTATAGTTTGAGGTCAGGTAGCATGAAGCCTCCAGCTTTGCTCTTTTTGCTTAGGATTGTCTTGGCTATGCAGGCTCATTTGTGGTTCCATATGAAATTTAAAGTAGTTTTTTTCAATTTCTGTGAAGAAAGTCAATGGTAGCTTGATGGGGATAACATTGAATCTATAAATTACTTTGGGCAGTATGGCCATTTTCATGATATTGATTCTTCCTATCCATAAGCATGGAATGTTTTTCCATTTGTTTGTGTCCTCTCTTATTTCCTTGAGCAATGGTTTGTAGTTCTCCATGAAGAGGTCCTTCACATCCCTTGTAACTTGTATTCCTAGATATTTTATTCTCTTTGTAGCAATTGTGAATGGGAGTTCACTCATGATTTGGCTCTGTGTTTGTCTATTATTCGTGTATAGAAATGCTTGCAATTTTTGCACATTGATTTTGTATCCTGAGACTTTGCCAAAGTTGTTTATCAGCTTAAGGAGTTTTGGGGCTGAGACTATGGGGTTTTCTAAATATAGATCACGTCCTCTGCAAACAGGAACAATTTGACTTCTCTCTTTCTATTTGAACACCCTTTATTTCTTTCTCTTGTCTGATTGCTCTGGCCAGAACTTCCAACAATATGTTTAGTAGGAGCAGTGAGAGAGGGTATCCTTGTCATGTGCTGGTTTTCAAAGGGAATGCTTCCAGCTTTGCCCATTCAGTGTGATATTGGCTGTGGGCTTGTCATAAGAGACTCTTATTATTTTGAGATACGTTCCATCAATACCTAGTTTATTGAGAGTTTTTAGCATGAAGAGGTGTTGAATTTTATCAGAAGGGCCCTCTTCATCTATTGAGATAATCATGTGGTTTTTGTCATTGGTTCTGTTTATGTGATGGATTACATTAATTAATTTGTGTGTGTTGAAACAGTCTTACATCCCAGGGATGAAACTGACTTGATCATGGTGGATAAGCTTTTTGATGTGCTGCTGGATTCAGTTTGCCAGTATTTTACTGAGGATTTTCTCATTGATGTTCATCAAGGATACTGGCTTGAAATTTTCTTGTTTTGTTGTGTCTCTGCCAGGTTTTGATATCAGGATGATGCCAGCCTCATAAAATGAGTTAGGGAGCAGTCATCTTTTTCTATTGTTTGGAATAGTTTCAGAAGGAATGGTACCAGCTCCTCTTTGTACCTCTGGTAGAATTCAGCTGTGAATCCTTCTGGTCCTGGGATTTTTTTGGTTGGAAGACTACTAATTACTGCCTCTATTTCAGAACTTGTTATTGGTCTATTCAGGGATTCGACTTCTTCCTGGTTTAGTCTTGGAAGGGTGTGTGTGTCCAGGAATTTATACATTTCTTCTTGATTTTCTAGTTTATTTTTGTAGAGGTGTTTATAGTATTCTCTGGTGGTAGTTTATATTTCTGTGGGATCAGTGGTGATATCCCCTTTGTCATTTTATATTGCATCTACATGATTCTTCTCTCTTCTTTATTAGTCTGGCTAGTGGTCTATTTTGTTAATCTCTTGGATTCATTGATTTTTTGAAGAGTTTTTCATGTCTCTATCTCCTTCAGTTCTGCTCTGATCTTAGTTATTTCATGTCTTCTGCTAGCTTTTGAATTTGTTTGCTCTTGCTTCTTTAGTTCTTGTAATTGTGATGTTAGGGTATCAATTTTAGATCTTTCCTATTTAGTGCTATAAATTTCTCTCTAAACATTGCTTTAGCAGTGTCCCAAAGATTCTGGTACATTGTGTCTTTTTTCTCATTGGTTTCAAAGAACTTTTATTTATTTCTTCCTTAATTTCATTATTTACCCAGTAGTCAGTCAGGAGCAGATTGTTCAGTTTCCATGTAGTTGTGTGGTTTTCAGTGAGTTTCTTAGTCCTAAGTTCTAACTAGATTGAACTGTGGTCTGAAAGACTGTGTTATGATTTAGTTCTTTCGCATTTGCTGAGGAATATTTTACTTCCAAATATGTGGTCAATTTTAGAGTAAGTGCTATGTGGTGCTGAGAAGAATGTGTATTCTGTTGATTTGGGGTGGAGAGTTCTGTACTGTAGATATCTATTAGGTCTGCTTGATCTAGAGCTGAGTTCAAGTCCTGACTATCCTTATTAATTTTCTGTCTTGTTGATCTGTCTAACATTGACAGTGGGGTGTTAGTTCTCCCACTATTACTGTGTGGGAGTCTAAGTCTCTTTGTAGGTCTCCAAGAACTTGCTTTATGAATCTGGGTTCTTCTGTATTGGGTGCATATATATTTAGGATAATTAGCTCTTCTTGTCACATTGATCCCTTTACTATCACATAATGCCCTTCTTTTTCTTTTTTGATCTGTGTTGGTTTAAAGTCTGTTTTATCAGAGACTAGAATTGCAACCCTCACTTTTTTGTTTTGTTTTTGTTTTTGCTTTCCATTTGCTTGGTAAATATTCCTTCATCCCTTTATTTTGGGCCTATGCGTGTCTTTGCACATGAGATGGGTCTCCTGAATATAGCACACTGATGGCTCTTGACTCTTTATCCAATTTGCCAGTCTGTGTCTTTTAATTGGGGCATTTAGCCCATTTACATTTAACATTAATATGATTACGTGTGAATCTAATGCTGTCATTATGATGCTAGCTGGTTATTTTGCCCGTTAGTTGATGCAGTTTCTTCATAGTGTCTATTGTATTTACAATTTGGTATGTTTTTGCAGTGCCTGGTACCGGTTTTTCCTTTCCATATTTAGTGCTTCTTTCAGGAGTTCTTAGAAGGTACATCTGGTGACAAAATCTCTCAGCATTTGCTTGTCTGTAAAGGATTTTATTTCTCCTTCGCTTATGAAACTTAGTTTGACTGGATATAAAATTCAGGGTTGAACATTCTTTTCTTTAAGAATATTGAATATTGACTCCCAATCTCTTCTGGCTTGTAGGGTGCCAAGAGATCAACTGTTAGTTTGATGGGCTTCCCTTTGTGGGTAACCAGACCTTTCTCTCTGGCTGTCTTTAACATGTTTTCCTTCATTTTAACCTTGGTGAATCTGATGATTATGTGTCTTGGGGTTGCTCTTCTCGAGGAGTATCTTTGTGGTGTTCTCTGTATTTCCTGAATTTGAATGTTGGCCCATCTTGCTAGGTTGGGGAAGTTCTCCTGGATAATATCCTGAAGAGAGTTTTCCAATTTGGTTTCATTTTACCCTCACTTTCATGTACACCAATCAAACTTACGTTTGGTCTTTTCACATAGCCCCATATTTCTTGTAGGCTTTATTTGTTCCTTTTCATTATTTTTTCTCTAATCTTGTCTTCATGCTTTATTTCATTAAGTTGGTCTTCAATCTCTGATATCCTTTCTTCCACTTGATCAATTCAGCTACTAATACTTGTGTATCATACTTGTGTATGCTTCCCAAAGTTTTCGTGCTGTGTTTTTTAGCTTCATCAGGTCATTTATGTTCTTCTCTAAACTGGTTATTCTAGTTAGCAATTCCTCTAACCTTTTTTCAAGGTTCGTAACTTTTTTCTGTTGGATTAGAACATGCTCCTTTAGCTCGGTGGAGTTTGTTATTACCCACCTTCTGAAGCCTACTTCTGTCTGTTAGTCAAAATCATTCTCTGTCCAGTTTTGTTCCCTTGCTGGCAAGGAGTTGTGATCCTTTGGAAGAGAAGAGATGTTCTGGTTTTTGGAATTTTCAGCCTTTTTATGCTGGTTTTTCCTCATCTTCGTGGATTTATCTAACTTTGATCTTTGATGTTGGTGACCTTTGGATGGGGTTTCTGTGTGGACGTCCTTTTTGTTGATGTTGATGCTATTCCTTTCTGTTTGTTGTTTTTCCTTCTAACAGTCAGGTCTTTCTGCTGCAGGTCTTCTAGAGTTTCCTGGAGGTCCACTCCAGATCCTGTTTGCCTGGGTATCACCAGCAGAGTCTGCAAAACAGCAAATATTGCTGCCTGTTCGTTCCTCTGGAAGCTTCATCCCAGGGGGCACCTGCCAGATGCCAGCTGGAGCTCTCCTGTATGAGGTGTCTGTCAACTCCTGCTGGGAGGTGTCTCCCAGTCAGGAGGCATGGGGATCAGGGACCCACTTGAGGACGCAGTCTGTCCTTTAGCAGAGCTTGAGCTCTGTGCTGGGAGATCCATTCCTCTCTTAAGATCCAGCAGGCAGGAATGTTTAAGTCTGCTGAAGCTGCGCCCACAGCTGCCCCTTCCCCCAGGTGCTCTGTCCCAGGGAGATGGTAGTTTTATGTATAAGCCCCTAACTGGGGCTGTTGCCTTCCTTTCAGGGATGCCCTGACAGGAGAGGAGTCTAGAGAGGTAGTCTGGCTACAGCAGCTTTCAGGCACTGCGGCGGGCTCCACCCAGTCTGAACTTCTGAGCAGTTTTGTTTACACTGTGAGGGGAAAACCGCCTACTCAACCCTCAGTAATGGCAAATGCTCCTTTCCACTGCAAGCTCGAGCATCCCAGGTCAACTTCAAACTGCTGTGCTGGCAGCGAGAATTTCAAGCCAGTGGATCTTAGCTTGCTGGGCTCCATGGGGGTGGGATCTGCTGAGCTAGACCACTTGGCTGCCTGGCCAGTCAGGGGCTTATACATAAAACTCCCAACTCCCTGGGACAGAGCACCTGGGGGAAGGGGCAGCTGTGGGCGCAGCTTCAGCAGACTTAAATGTTCCTTGCACTACTGGGGTATGAAAAGAAACTCCTGCAGCTAGCTCGGGATGGCTGCCCAGTTTTGTGCTTGAAATCCAGGGCCCTGGTGGCATAGGCACCCGAGGGAATCTCCTGGTCTGTGGGTTGCAAAGACCATGGGAAAAGGGTAGTATCTGGGCTGGAGTGCATCATTCCTCATGGCATAGTCCTTCATGGCTGCCCTCGGCTAGGGGAGGGAGTTCCCTGACCCCTTGCACTTCCCAAGTGAGGCAATGTCCCACCTTGCTTCAGCTTGCCCTCCATGGGCTGCACCCACTGTCTAGCCAGTCCCAGTGAGATGAGCCAGGTACCTCAGTTGGAAATGCAGAAATTACTCATCTTCTCTATTGATCTCACTGGGAGCTGCACACCGGAGCTGTTCCTATTCAGCCATTTTGCTAGCCACTGAATTTTTATTATAATGTTGGAAAATTGTGAAATTTTTTTATTTGATAACTACGATTCTTTGAAAATGATGTCAAAACCAAGATATTTTCTCCTATTTTAACAGTCTCAATCCATTTCCATCTCTCTTCCTCACATATCTCCTTGTTCTTCTCTCACACTTCTGCATTTTCCCTCACAAAGTTTAGAATTCCTGTAAGAGGTTAGCAAAGGTGACCTACGTCCAGTACAAGAAACATCCCTGTCATAATGAAGGACAGATCCGGGCTACAGTGAGTGATCTATTAACTTGCTGCATATCTTACTCTATTCAGGCTGCTATAACAAAATACTGTAGACCCGGTAATTCATAAACAATAGAGATTTATTTCTTAGAGGTCTAGAGGCTGGGAAGTCCAACATCAAAGCATGAGTAGATTTGGTATCTGGTAATGGCTTAATAGATGATGACTCGTTGCTGCATCCTCACATAGTAAAAAAGAGCCAGAGAGCTCACTCAAGCATCTTAAAAGGTCACTATTCTCATTTATAAGGGTCAAGCCCTCACCTTATGGCTTAATCACTTCCCAAAGGCCATACCTCTTAATACTATCACATTGGGTATTAGGCCTCAACATGTAAACTCATGGGGTACACCAATTTAGAGCACAGTGCTGCACCTCAATGCAATTTAATGGACTATCATCTGGTCATACCTTCTGTCTGTGAAACTGTTTAGACCCTACTGGCTTACCTCCGTTAGTGATGCTCTCTGACAGTCTTCAGCTTGGCAGTGTGCCTTAGTATAGGCAGTGCATCCATGTTGCAACACAGTTCTCCATAGGGTTCTATATCATGAGTTAAGGCAGGTATGTTAAGCAAGCTAGCATGAGCTTTTAAGACTCTGAAACACACACTGAAAATCCACAAACATCATCCAGCATATGGAGAAAATATGGAATTTGGAAAAAGGCATAAGAGAATGACATTAGCAAAATAAATAAAACAATAACAATTTGGGCAACAGCCAAAAACACAAATAAAAAATGAGAGGTATTTTGACTCCTTAATATATTAAAATGTGTCATTCACATACTCACACTGCATGCATAATTTAGCTTTCTTTTTTCTCAGCCTCAGCAACAGCTAGGAATACTTCGTTGACAATTTTTACCTCATAAATTTGGTTCCCCGATCTAATTTTTCATTACAAGAAAAAAGAAAGGAAAAAAAAAAACCTTAAAGATCTTCCCTCAAATGAGATTCTCTTTCCCTCTGGGTTTTTATTGATTTATAATTGCACTGATATTTCACATTTCTATTAAAAAACACCATGTTCTAATGCTCAGTCTGGCAGAGGCTTCCTTTTGCATTTGACAGGACACCCGCCAAATCATTCTGTTATGGAGACAGCTCAGAGTTCTGGGAAAATCAATAGGTGTGTAGCTCGTGGGAGGCAGAGAGGTGGAGAAATGTGAGCAGTGGCTGCTAGCAACCACTGGGATAGGAATGTCTCTAAAGGCTAAAGTCAGGCCACAGGCCTGCGAAGTGTGGAATTTCAGCAGTTATGTAACTACATTTTTAGGTTAATGATTCAGTCTCTGTGTTTTGGCTGTGTTTCCTTTAGGGTAGCTGCTCCTGACAGAGAAGCATCGTCGTTTCACTGAGAATTGCCGCTTCACCGACCATCGTTTTTGTGTGAAAAAGAAAGGCCTTTTAGGACAAGCTTTATTTGTTTAAGTTTCTAAATAACAAATCCTTGGCCCCTATAATTCACATTGCTTTGCCGTCAGCTTTAGACAGTGTTCAGTTACACATTGAGGCAAAGACAAGTCTTCTCTTTAGTTATGTCCTGTCAAAAGCCTGCCTCCCTGGTATTTGTGGTAGGTATTCCATTGTAATGATTCTGCTAGCTGTTTTTCCCCCATCTGAGCCTGAAAAATCAAATCATCTGCTCAAAAGTCAGTGAAATGTCTTAAGCTGCTAGGGCAGCTAAACAAATCTGCTAACAACAATAACCTTACTGAGGAGGAATGTAAAAAAAAAAAGAAAAATTTACTTTGTGTTCCTCAGAAGGCATTCTGGTAAACAGTCACACCACACCAAAGCCTAGCTCTAAAATGCAACCTATCACAGTGCTGGACAGATCATATTTTGTGAGCAAGGCTGATGGTTCACGTGTAAACCTATGGCATTCATTCTGCTAACACCCCACCCACAACTGCTGAGAGTGAGCTTCTGCAATGAACTGCTTCAGAGTGGTTGGGGCTGTTATCTAACGAGTTTGTATTAATCATAAGGCAAGGACTTGAGTCTTACTTGAAAAATGTTTAAGATTAAGGCTTTCAAGCAGCAAACCTTATCATCAAGGAGAAAGAATAGCCTCCTATGGGAGATAGCCAAACTTAAAATAAAATTGACCAAGCAGAAAGTTATAAATAATATTATTTTAACAGGGTTTTGAGGTGCAGCCAAACATTTTGGAATCTTCTCAGTCCAAACAAAACCGGCATATTTCTCATTTTTTCCAACCTCATGACTGAGGCAGGAGATAAATGGAAAGGAAAAAAGCCTACAGTTGCAAAATGTAAATTTAAAAGAAAAATCAATCTGGACAGTCATATAAACCAGGTGGCAGGCAAAAATTGGACTCATTTACGAAGAAATGCAAGGCATCCTGTAACAGGCAACAATTAAGGAACAGTAAAAAGACCAAAGAACTTGGAAACAAAACAAGTTCAAATCTTAAGTCCACCACTCACAAAAATGTGGCTGTCTGGATAAATTTCTTAGCTTCTCTGAGACTGGAGGTTCCTCATCTGGAAAATGGAGAGGATAGCACTGATCTCACGGAGTTCTTGCATTTAAAAAGATTAAAATTGGAAGCACCTAGCACAGCACTCCAGCACATACAAGAATGTTAAATCTCCACTGTCTCCTCCTACTGCTTCCCAAGTCCCTTGACCCCACCTCCCACTCCAGCAAACCAGAAGAAACAAAGATTTGCCTTGGATTAAAATGTTTTGAGCAGTTTAGGTTTTGTTGGTTGTTGTTAACAGTGATAGTGTCATACTAAAAAAATTTAACTGGGCTAGGAATCTAGAGAACTGAGTCTGTTTGATTCTGCAACTTTCTAACTATTAATTTAAAGGAATGACCTCAACTTTTCGGGCTTCGGGTTCTTCTCTTTAACGTGAGGCCACTATAATAATCTATAAGGAATACCAGTTTTAGTATTCAAGAAATTGCCTGTTATATTATTTATGGGGAGAGATACCCCAAGGCTCCTGTTGTTTTGTTGGTTTGTTTGTTTGCTTAAAGATGGGGTTTTGCTCTGCTGCCCAGGCTTGAGTGCAGAGGCATGATCGTAGCTCACTGCAGCCTCTACCTTCTGGGCTCAAGTGATCCTCCCACCTCAGCCTTCCAAGTAGCTGGGACTACAGGCATGCACCACCATACCCTGCTAATGTTTTTATTTTTTGCAGAGACAAGGTCTCTGTGTTGCCCACGCTGGTTTCAAACTCCTGAAGAGAAGTAATTCTCCCACCTCGGTCTCCCAAAGTACATGAGCCACCACACCTGGCCCTATTTTGTTTTGATCTTGCCTCCTGCTGATGTATTATTTCACAGTTTTTGTATAACTAGTGCTATTATTTTTATTTTACATGCAGAGATCTTACTGAAGGCAAAAAGAGCCTTATTTTCAGAAGTTATTCAATACATGTTTGTGGAATGAATAAGTTACACTAATTAGGATAAAACAGAATGTTGTTCTTAATATAAAACCTTGGTCCAATCCCAGTGCAGTGCTCCTCCTTAATTATAGCTCTCCTGCCCACTACTCCAATTTCTTTAAAAACACCAGAAGCATTGCCCCTTAATACTGTCAAATTATATATAGCAGGTGGTTTAAAAACTTTTGCTTTTGTACCTTTTTTAAATCAGTGGTTCATGAATCTTTCACTGTTATGTGATGCTTGAGAGATTCAGAAAAGTAATATAATTATCTCTCTCCCTAAATAATATAATTATCTCTCCCAAAATAAATTTTTAAAAATTGTAAGCCATTCTTTTCAATAATTTCTGAGAAAGAAAGAAGCCTAAACTTATGAACTCTGACTTAAATGCTTTTTATTAAGACCACAACTAACTGTAGTGTCACCTTTCTCTCAGGCCAAAATGAGCAAGAAAGCAGAAGAGAAATTCTTTCTTAGACAACAGGACTTTCTGACCTTGTGGGGTTTCTGTAAAGCATATGTCAGGCCTACAGAACATAAAAATGTCTGGATTAATCTATAAATCAAAGTACTTTTATTTGTATCTTGAGAATTTTTATTAAGTGGGGGCCAAAACCTTACAATCATGCTTTTCTGTGAAACAAGAACCCTGCTGCTATTAATGTTTAAGATTTGTGGGAGGAGGAATATGTATTCCTTCCACTTTCATTGCCTCCTGGATTGCTTATTGATCAAGATTGGAATTTAAATGACCGAAAAGAGAAAGAGGCATTGGCTGGGGTTTCCATCCCTCTGGCTTCAAGGTGCACACATGTGTTATTGCTGTCACTGCACCACATTTGCATTCTGGTGTTCTTGCATCACCAGACTCAGTCCTCCTGGGGGCCCATGACAATGGCTGATATTTGGCTCTGCTTTTAGGGTGAATCCATTTCAATTCAATGTGAAGAATTGTCACATTATAATTTTCTGCTTTCATGGATGTGTTTTGGATTTCCTTGGCAGTCAGTTCTTCTGTTGAGGGGATGCAACAAATCTAAAAAGGAGTTCTGCCAACTCCCCCCCCCCCAATTTTTAAAATCATAAAGTATTTTACCAATGAGATTTCAGACATGTTTGTTTGGCTTTTATGCTTATGCAAATATAACCATTGACTAGACTACATCTGTTGAGTTGTCGGTTTTAAATAGATTCTCCACCTCTTGAATATGTTCCAATTGTGATTCTCTGTAGTTATTCATTTTCTTTTTTGCTGTCAGAAACTTAAGGAAATTTGTAATTGTGTAGATTCTGGGTGAGTATATATAAACAACAAATATTTTTTCCCCAAATATCTCTGCAATATGAAAATTCCGTGCTTATAAATTTAGAAAGAACATTGCAAAAATTCAGGTTGTCTTTTTAATATTTAGAACTATTTATTTCAAATAGTATCAAAATTATCTTGAAAAGCACTGAAAATTTTATTCTGAATCTACTAGGTCATTTTTAAAAAGAAATGAAGAATTTTTCATAAACATATGAATTCATTTATATTGGTTGTCAGTCAAATTTCAATACCTGGGCTGCATATAATTTAAATTTTACTCAAACCTTTGCTATAGACAGTTAACCATCATGTTAGTACACATGACCTTTGTGACCCTTCGCTATATGTGACCCTTCACTATATGTGACCCTTCGCTATATATAGACAACGTTCCTTAATGTTTGTTGTCATTACTCCCTTACCTATTATTGAGTAGTGTATATATATTTGCACCTCTGCACCTTTATCCATGCCTGGAATTTTCTACTCCTCTCTCTTTCTATGATTGGCAATGATATACTCTTTCAAGATACATGTGCAAGTCTTACACTTCTTTAAGACCTACCATAGTGCAGGACATTGAGAATATCCACCAAATGTGCAAGAGTGGTAAATAGAACACTTTCTTTTCACTAATGTGTAACTATGAGGAAGTCCACTTGTGTTTTTATTTTTTACAATTTCAATAGATTATATGTGGTCTACCATGCATATTATCTTGAAATACTATTATTGTTCTATCTATTTATCCCTTCAGGCTAGTTAATATTTGATTGATATACTTAGGTGTTGTGATGTTAGGTGCCTATATATTTACAATTGTTATATCCTTTTCATAAATTAACCCCTTTCTCATTAAATAAATATATAAGATAAACATATCTGGTATTTACATAAGATAAAATGGACTTTAAGTCAAAAACTGCAAAAAGAGACAAAGATATTTACAATTATATATCATATATTTACAGTTACATATGGCATATATAATAATATAAAGATATAAGGATATATATTAGATATAAGGATATACATTATATAACATATGCATTATATATGATTACAAATTTATAGAGATATTATATATTATATTATAAATATCTTTGTCTCTTTGTACAGTTTTTGACTTAAAACCTATTGTATGTTATATAAATGGCAGATACTTACCCTGCTCTTTTTTGGTTTCCATTTGCATGGAATGTATTTTTTCCATCTCTTCACTTTGAGCTTGTATGTGTCCTTAAAGCTAAAATAAGTCTCTTGTAGACATCATATTGCTGAATCTTTCTTGTTTGTTTTTATTCATTTAGCCATTGTAGGTCTTTTGATTACAGAATTTAGTTCATTTATAAAGTAATTATTGATACATCAGGATTTATTATTGCCACTTTGGTAATTGTTTTCTCTTTTGTAATTCTTTTGTTCCTTTTTTCCTGTCTTGTTCTTCCTTTATAATTTCATGATTTTCTGCAATGGTATGCTTTAATTTATTATATTTATTTATTATCTTTTACTTTGTGGCTACCATGGGGCTTACAGAAAACATCATATATTTATAAGTCTATTTTAAACTGATTTCAACTTCAATTGCATACACTTTACATGTTTACTCCCCTATTCCACAGTTTAAGTTTTAGATATCATAATTTACTTTTTTTATATTGTATATCTGTTAACAAATTATTATAGTGATTTTTTTGTTTCTGTTTTTGAGACAGAGTCCTGCACCGTTGCCCAGGCTGGAGTGCAATGGTATGATCTCGGCTCACTGCAACCTCTGCCTCCCGGGTTCATGCCATTCTCCTGCCTCAGCCTCCCAAGTAGCTGGGATTACAGCAACACATCATTGCATTCAGCTTTTTTTTTTTTTGTATTTTTAAGAGAGACAGGGTTTCATTATGTTGACCAGACTGGTCTCAAGCTTCTGACCTCATGATTCGCCTGCCTCATCCTCCCAAAGTGCTGGGATTACAGGCGTGAGCCACTGTGCCAGCACATAGTGATTATTATGATTAATTTTTTCTTTTTTGAGATGGAGTCTCACTCTGCCACCCAGGCTGGAGGTGCAGTGGCGCCATCTCGGCTTACTGCAAGTTCTGCCTCCCAGGTTCACGCCATTGTCCTGCCTCAGCCTCCCGAGTAGCTGGGACTACAGGCACCTGCCACCACACCCGGCTAAGTTTTTGTATTTTTTTTTAGTAGAGACTGAGTTTCACCATGTTAACCAGGATGGTCTCAATCTCCTGACCTCGTGATCCATCTGCCTTGGCCTCCCAAAGTGCAGGGATTACAGGCATGAGCCACCGCACCCGGCCCATGTGATTATTTTTTAAAATTTTGTCTTTTCACCTCTATCCTAGAGGAAAGGTGGTTTAGACACCACCGTTGCAGTATCAGAATATTCTGAACTTGACAATATATGCTACCTTTACCAGTGAGTTTTACACTTTCATATGTTTTCATATTGCTAATTAGCATCCTTACTTTTCTGTTTGAAGAACTCCTTCTAGTATTTTTTATAATTTTATATCTGGTGCTGATAAAATTCCTCATATTTTCTTTATCTGGCAAAGTCTTTATCTCTCCTTCATTTCTGCAAGATAGTTTTGCAAGGTAAAGTATTCTTGGTTGGACAATTCTTTTTTCTTTCAGCACTTGAAATATGTCATCTCACTCTCTCCTGGCCTGCAGGATTCATGCTTAGAAATCTGATAGTCTAATGGGATTTTCTTGTATGTGATGAGTTTCTTTTCTCTTGCTGCTTTCAAAATTATCTTTGATGTTTGACAATTTGATTATAATGTGTCTCAGTGAAGCCCTCTTTAAGTCAAATCTATTTGGGTACATTTGAGCCTCATGTACCTGAATGCCCCATCTTCCCCAAGATTGGAGAAGTTTTCAGCTATTAAAATCCTCCTCCCTTATTTATAGGGACATATTCCAAGCCCCCTGATGGCTGCCTGAAATCATGGATAGTACCAAAACCTATATATACTATGTTTCTGCTTATACATATATACCTATTATCACGGGATCCTTAGGGTTTTACTTTGCCAGCCAGAAACCTCTGTGGCTAGCGGTGCTTCTGCTTGAGTTTGTTCATACCTCCTGTGCTTGTTCTGTCCACTCAGCCTGGTAGGCTGCACTTGGCTCATGCTACCAGCCTGGATCTCACTCCTGCCAAGGGTTAGCCAGGCGTGGAGCAGTGAGGTGTGTGTGAGTGAGGTAGTGTGGGATCTGGCACTGCACACGGCCAGGCATACCAACCATGGTGGGTTGGGCAGCTCCAGGCACTGGCACAGGCACCACATCCATGTGAAGCTGCAACTGGACCAGATGGATAACAAGTGGCTTCTGCTGCAGACACCAGCATCTGGACAAGAGGAACATGGTGGTATCCAAAATCTCAGAGATGCCAGGAAGTGCAGAATCCTAAAGAAGGTGTTACAGCATGTCATAGCCCTAGTTCAGGGAACCCCAAGGTCTGGCTTCCTAGAAGGGCTGCAGCTCTTTTCTCCTTCTCCTCACCCACAATGCAGCAAGTGAGTGGGGCGTGTTTTGGTTGGTTTGTGTTATAGCCCTTTCAGTTTCACCACCCGACTCAGGCCTCCAGCTCCTGGTCTGGCCCAGGCCTGCTGCTGCTTCCTGTTGCACGGCCACCCAGCACCAACAGAGGGCAGGAGAGTTATAGTGTTACAGCAGCTCTGGCTCGGAGAATCTCAAGGTCTGGGCCCCCAGAAGGGTCACCATTCTTCACTCCCATAGTCCAGGACTATGTCACCACCTGCAGCTTGGCGACCTGGCCAGGAACATGTTACAGCTCCTTTCCTTCCCTCCATTCAGCAGGTCCTGAGTTCTTGTCCCGCATCCAGGAAGAATGAGGTTATGTGAATAACTGGAGAGTGAACAAGGCAGAAAGGAGCTTTACTGAGTGACAGACAGCTCTCAGCAGAGTGCATACCCAAAGTGGGTAAGTCCTATCTGCTGGCGTGTCATCCTGATGAGTGTCTGAGTCTGACTGAGTCTGGGGTTTTCATGGGCTCAGAATGGAGGAAGTGCATACTGCTTGGTCCTTGGCCAGTCATTTGTGGGTCTGGAAAAAGCACCATCCAATTGGCTGAAAGGCATCAATGAAGTTTTCACTCCAGTTCACAGACTGCAACCAGAACTGGCAGCTAGGCCCCCATGCTTCAAGCTGTTCCTGGCTTGAAGGTGAGGTTTCACCGGGGACCCACCTGTTCCCACCTAGGAATGTGTCTGCTTTACTGCCATCAACATGCCATCCACAGCACCCAGGCTATCCACACTAAGGGGTGTCCACAGGCCCACACCTAGATGCCCTCAGACCTCCTGGTCTCCCCCACCATCCTTCCTCATTAGCATCCAAAGTTTCAGCCTCAGAAGCAGTTTCTAGAGGGGGCCAAGGCAGTGGGGAGGCTGGTATATCAGAACTGCCCTGACCATACACACCTGACCAGGTCTCAACCGCTCCCAGGCTCAACTATCACAACACATCCACAACTTTGCTCTGCCATGGAGCAGGTACCAGCGGTAGAAAGAGACCAGGGAACAGGAGCAGACTCTTCCAAGCCTATAAGGGCAGGGGACTTCCAGGGCCCCTAGAGCACAGGGATGCCTGGGGCTGGAGCCATGACTGGATAGCTGCAGCTATGCCTGGGAGCACAGAGTCCCACCCCAGCAACTTAGTAGTACATAGGGCTCCCACTAGGATCACCTGTTCCTGGACCTCACCGGCTCTGCAGAGCGCATAGCCCCAGCTACACCTCCCCTGCTGCAGCTGGCATCATGGTAGTGGCCACTCCAGACAGGCCACCACCACTATTGCTATGATCAAGTTTAATTTATAAATTAGGCACAGTAAGAGGATAACAATAACTAATAATAAAACAGAAAAATTATGACAATATACTGTAATAAAAATTATGTCAATATTTGCATGCTCTCTTTCACTGTCTGTCTCTTAAAACATATCATTGTATCGTACCTGAAACCAAGGAAAGCAAAACTAAAGATAAGGGGAGACTGATCTAGTTCTTTAAGTTAGTTTTCTTCCCCTTTATCTCTTTCTTTTTTGGAGACTACCATAGTGCATGTATGACTACTCTTAATGGTGTTGCATCAATCTCATAAGCATTTTTCATTCCTTTTTATTTATTCTTTTACTGAATAATTTCAAATGACTAGTCTTTGAGTTGATAGACCCTTTCTTCTGCTTGATCAAGTCTGCTATTGAAACTCTATTGTGTTTTCCATTTCATTCATTGTATTCTCAACTCCAAAATCATGGTTGTTGTTTTTAATAATTTCTATCTTTTTGTTGAACTTCTTATTTTGTTCATGTGTTGCTTTCTTAATATCATTAAGTTCTCTATCTGTGTAGCTTACTGACTTCCTTAAAACAATTGTTTTGAATTCTTTTTCAGACAATTTGTGTATCTCCATTTCATTGTGGTTGGGTACCAGAAAATTACGTTCCTTTGGTGGTGCCAGGTGTCCTTGATTTTTCATGTTCCTCAAAGTCTTGCACTGCTATCTTCACATTTGAAGGAGTCACTTTCTCTGGTCTTTACTGACTGGATTTGAGAGAAATATATTCAACAGTCAGCCAGGTTAGGGAATCTGAGGTTCTCTCAGATCTTTTCTATGGATTCACCCAATCTATACTTCTTGGATAGGTGGAGAAGAAATTCTGATGATTGTGTATCTTCTCTTAAATCCACAAAACCAAACTGGGTCCTGAAAGCTTTCTGTTTATTTCCTCTGGGACAGTGTCCTGAAATGCTCAATTTTGTATGCCTCCCAATCCTTCAAAGTTGAGCCTGCTGACTGCATGTACTCAAAAGCTGTATGTAAAGGCTCACACTCACCATCTGGAGTGCATGTGCAGGCAACTGACTATAGGGGAAAGGGAAGGGGAATATGTACAAAACATCGGGGGTGCCTATGGGCCAGTTGTGGGGAGATGCTACAGACATGGTGTCCCAAGTGGTTCACGGGTGGGCCTCCTGATGGGCTCTGTGAAATGCTTCAAAGGATATGTACCCTGCACTGAGTTTCAAGTCCTGGTTGCTGTGAGTCCTCTCCTTTCTTTCCTGCTACTGCCCTGTCCCAGCCACTTAGCCATGCTAATACCCTCAATATTCTGAGTTGAGTGAAAGAAAGATGGGCTTCTTGGGATGTGCCTCACACAGCTGGAAAAGCTGGGTACTCACTCATTATACTCTCCTTTTCCCCATGGGAGGAACTGCCTGCTGAAAGGAGTCTATCTCGGCACTAAGAAGTGGACCCTGGGGGTGAGGTGATGCATGTAATTGTTCTTCATACTCTCTTGAATGTATCTACTCTCAGATATTTTTCTCCAACAGTGTGCTGTTACCTTTTCCATTTAACTCCTAGATTCTGGTAAATATATTGTCATCCATCGGTGATTGTCAAAATCAGTGCATGATGTGGAGATTATGGTAGGAAATTCCGATTTCACCATTGTACTGATGACACTTTTGTCCATGGATTTATATAATCCATATCAAGTGCATCAAGAAAGTCTGAATAAATGAAAACAATAGTTTGATATTTAGCTAGCATAATTTTTGCATAAATATGCATACTTAGGGACCTTGTTTTTATTTTTATGCTGTCATTTTCAAACATGCATCCTTTGAATCATCAGTTCTGTAGAATATCCCACAAATGAGGACAAATTTGATCTTACAATCAAATATTGTGGAGAAGTTGGTTAAACATGATTCAATGGTTTCTTTATTTTAAGACTATAATATGCTAATGAACAATGTGAATTTACAGGAAAGAATATATTGTGCAATTTTTCTCAATTTATTTAACTTATTTGACTATGGTACTCCGTTTTTATTTTCACTGAGCATCCTAAGAAACTGAAGTTTAACAGACACATATTTAGGGGCAAATGCTTTCTCCAAGTGTGCAATTTAGTAACCATTGTAGGAAAGCTGAGGAATACAATCAACTGGTTGAATGTTTTCAAATATGTTTTGCTTGTAATGATAGAGTTAGAGATGTCTAGATTTGGCTTGTTCTCTTTTCATGTATTCTAATTATATAGAAAATCATGGCACATATTTGAAAATTAAAGACAAGCCCAATCCCTGAGCTCACTAATTTGTGATTATTTCCTATTGTTTTTATTTCTGCTATTTAATATAATGTATTATGTGTGAAGTATAAGAAAACATTTTTATTTGGTCTAGAACATACCAGGACTCAAGTTTCTAAATATGATAGGCCCTGTGGACAAAAAAGTGAGATAGCATTGTATCTTGTCACAGTAAGTAACAGTTTATTGAGCACTTACATGAAATAGGGTGTCTTTTAAGACCATTGTGATGAGGCGTGGTGGATCACACTTTTAATCCCAGCACATAGGGAGGCTGAGGTGGGAGGATCGTTTGAGCCCAGAAGTTCATGGCAGCAGTAAGCTATAATTACACTGCTGCACTCCAACCAGGGTGATAGACCCTGTCTCAAAAGAGAAAAAAAAAAAAAAGACCCTTGTTAAATGTATTAATTTATTTAATGCTTATACTTATGATGAAAATCTCAAAAAGCAAATATTGTCATTGTCTCCTTTTACAAATAGAGAAATACAGAATTTGAATTCATGCAGTCATCTCCAGAGTTTGTACATCCAACCACCACATTAAACTATCTTCAAGCATTAGCTATAGAAATGTAATTATTTTTGAAGTTTCTATTATTGCTACTTAAAATAGATATAATAGCTCATGCATTTAAGTGACTTCCATAGCTGCATATTGAAAGAAATACATTTGTCAAATCCTAAAGCTTAAATTTTTTTTATATTAAAATGAGCTCTGACATCTAACTCTGCTTAAACTGATGAAAAATCATGCAAAAGATGCTTGCAGGAGGCATCTGTTTGATTTTATGTATAAGAATTAATAGAAATGAAAATCTTATTCTAAGGCAAAGATATGTAATTAATTCTTCTCTCTTTGTTCAGCATAACTGACATATCCTAAAGGAGTGTTTTCACTGAATATGTTGATGTGTGGCTTAAGTATCATAAATTTAAACAAAAAAAAAAAAAGAAGAAAAAACTTAGATTAAAAAGTGGCAGTTAGCCTGAAAATTACTGGTCTCTGAGATGTACCCTTTAATTATTTCTGAGAAGGGAACTTAAAATGAGGAACATTTATTAGTGAATTATTTTTAGCATCGAACTGATCCCTAATGGCTTTCAGAGAAGTCCTGGTTTAACCTTGGAATGTATTTCATTATCACGTCAATGGACAGAGCTCTTTCACAGTGCAGATTGAAATTATAATTTTGAGAAAGAAAGTGAGGTAGATGTGTTCTATTAGATCAATCTCCTACATATGGTTAATTTCAAATTTTTGTGACACTTTATGAAGTATTAATAATAATACTAAAAGTACACAATCCAAGTTTAATAATATCCAAAATTTACAAGTTCTTTCTCAAGTATATGCAAGGGCATTATGTAATATTTTTCTTGACAATATCTTTGAAATCCAGGCAATTGACAGGTCTTATTTTCCATATTTTATAGAAAAAGGATCTGAGTCACAGCAAAATGAAATGACTTATTTAAGGTCAGAAAGATGGTTCATGTTGATATCCCATAGAGTGTTTTGTTTTGCTTTTTCTTCAAACTTCAGTTTTCCAAGTGACAAATGGAAAGATAAATGTGAAAGTATTTTGTGAATTCTCTTTTCATAAATTAACAATGATTTATTTATGTGTCCACTTATTTGTTTGCTTATTCTTCTTGGCCTTAAAGAACTTAAAGATGTTATTAAAACAATAATGTTTATTTTTATGGTCATATGATGAGGCTATAGAAATTCTAAGTACTGTTGTTTTACTGGAGGAAATTTTTTGCATTGCAATTACTTTAATCATGATGACAAACCTTGATGCTTGTATGTCACACTTTGGGAGGCGGAGGCGGGTGGATCATGAGGTCAAGAGATTGAGACCATCCTGGCCAATAAGGTGAAACCCCATCTCTACTAAAAATACAAAAAAATTAGCTGGGCGTAGTGGCGCATGCCTGTAGTTCCAGCTACTTGGGAGGCTGAGGCAGGAGAATCACTTGAACCTGGGAAGCAGAGATTGCAGTGAGGCGAGATCACACCACTGTACGCCAACCTGGCGAGAGAGCGAGACTCCATCTCAAAATAAATAAATAAATAAATAGCCACATTTCATTTAAAGAAAACAGGTAAAGGGCCTCTTATTTCTCTGATAGACTTATTTGTGTTAGGGTACATATAATAATCTGATGTAATTATCAAATATACCAGTAAAGAAAACCAAAACTACTCTAGGTATTTTAAGCAGCAAGGGATTCAATACAGGGAATTCAGTGTTTATGAAATTGCTGGAAAGGCTAGAAGAGTTGATTATGGGCTGGGACTCCAGGAATTTTTTCTAAAGCAACACAAAGTCACTACTTTGATGCCACCACTGGAACTATTGTGTAGGAAAGCACAGCAAAAGGAGAATGGAAGGAGATTGAATGAGACACCATACAATATCTGCCAAACATGAATTAAAACTTTTAGCTATGATTAGCTTTAGACTAATTTTCATCAATTCTAAGGCACCTTGGTTGCACAATATGCCACCATTTTATATAGTCGTAAGAGATAAAAATTACTGTCCATTCAGTCCTGAAATAGTACTAAGATGCCTTCAATTGTAAAATGCAGCCAATTTTAGAGATATTAACATGTTAAAAGGTGTGCATGTTAGAATCAATGGAATATAGTACATATTTCATGACAGATTGTGATGGTATGGCCTTTTTATGCTGGTATGCCTGGACGTACAGAGCAGTTTGCTGTTTTAAAGAAACATTGATAAGTTAAAATAAATTGATTTTTCCGTTGTAATTGGCATAATGTGTAGAGAAAAAAGAGTAAGGGATAATAGAATGGTAAAAAACTGAAAGAGATATCTTATAATTTACCAAAATACAAACAATTTACTAAGTTAAATAACTGAAAACTACTTATATCTCTTTAGGTCATGAGTAGATTGCATTGCAAATTTCCTTAAGAAGTGTAACCCTGTTGTAAAATGGAAAAAGATATTTTGTGGATGATGTTAAAACACATTAAATCAAGCCACCAGGAGTGACTGTATTCTGTCAAAATCACCCAACTACAATTGCTATGCAAAGAGTCGCCCTTCTCCCTGAGTAGGCCAATGCTTTCACAGGAGGGTAGAGAGCAGTAGAGGGCCAGGAACATGTGCAAAACTATAACTGGTCAGTTGTGAGCTGACTGGAAGCCAATAAGATAACCAAGGCCTTAGGCTAAGGCTCAACCCAGAAGAATACAGCAGGGTCTGCACACAGTATTAGACCCTAGAGATTAATCAAGTGACATTCAGGAGAAGAAACAATCAGTCAACAGTGTGGAGGAAATAGAAAGTAAATAGTCTAAGACTGGAGTTTGAGGTAGACATTTGTTGAGTATCTGCTATGTGCCAGGCACTATTCCAGTTGCTGCTAGCAAAGACAGGAATTAGGATCACATAAGATCAGTAAAGTAGTATTCAGAGACCAGAGTTCTCAGAACAAAGTATGTTAGCAGGCCTGACTAATTACTTTGATCGTGTCTCCATTATCCCACTTTGGTCTTGTCAAATGAGCCTGCTGACCTGAGATCAGAACTCAAAGGGCTGCTCCCTCAGTTGCTGAGAGGGCTGAACATGTTCTGCTATCACCAGCAAGCACAAGTGATTTTCCACAGTTATAATCTCTTCCTGGGTAGCAGCACCAAAATGTCTAGAAAAGAAAAGTTGGCCTGAGATATTTATGGTTCATAATATATTTTGCTGTCATCTCAAAGATTGCAAATGTCATTTGCCAACAACTCACTTATTTGATTTATGGAATAATTAATTGTACGTAAGATAAGCAGTGCACTGAAGACTGGCAGTTATAATTAATAGACCCTTGCAGCAGAAAAATAAAAAACTCTTTATGAAATTGCAAATGCAAGTTCATACTCCATACTACCAGTGTCTCTCAAATTGCTTTGCTCTTTCTTCAGGTGCAGGCTGAGGGCCGTAAGTATAATAATAACCCTTTATATTCATTTTGTGTTTTGCAATTTACAAATACAAAGTGATTTCTGACTTGTGCTATTTTGTTAGGACACTGCAACACTGCTGTAATGAACACAGGGAAGGCATTGTTGTGCTGGGAGCTGAGGAAACAAATCCTGAGACACTAAGTGATTTGCCCAAGGCCACGCCGTGTCAAAGCTGAAGAAAACTCAAGGACAATGACTTCCAAGTCTGCTGTGGGTAAGGCCATGTGTTGTAGTATGTAAAGAAGAGCACTGCTTCAAACTACCTGGATTTAAACCCCGCCTCTTCCATGCATTGCCTATGCAAACAAATCTCTCAATCTCCAGGAGCCTCCGTTTTTTCACATATAAAAGAGAACAATACAATTTCCATTGCAAGTTTCTTGTGAGGATTTGGTGAAATAAAGCATAAGAAAGCCCCTCTCTCCTCTGACTGCTTCCCATTCCCTGCCTCCCACCCCAGCTCACATCCATCATTCTTTTCCACTGCCCATAGCTGCTGACTTAGCTGGGTGCTCCGTTCATCAAATGCTCCCCATAATTCTGCCCATGTCAAGGAAAGATCAGATAGCCTTCAAGTGCGTCCTTTATGACTCTTCAGAAAAACCCTTAGAAATAATCTAAACAGATCCACTCCAAAAGAGATTGTGCTTCAAGTAAAAATAAAACAATATTTGAGCTAGGTTCATACTTTTCGATGATAAGAAATGCCCCAGTCTAGACATAGTCATGTACAAGAGGCATGGAATTTTGGTCACCATCATTGCAGTAGCTGTACTTTCATATCTGCCTTCAAGGAATTTAGACTCTAATGGGAAAGACATATATAGTAACACACATAAATCCTTAGTTATCTTTTCTTTAATTGAAGGAGCATAGCTTCTTCACCTGTTAACCTTAAATCACTGCCAAAAATTACAGTTTGAATTTCTTTACAAATGAGGCAACTGTCCTAATTATAATAATAACAACTTTTGTTCAAAATGCCAGCAGTGCTTTTCTTACTAATTAATGACAGACTCACCCAGTCAAACAGCAATCGCCACTTTCCCTGACACCATTTCTGACTGCAAGTTGCAAGACCTTTATAAAAATAGAATCTCTAGATCTCACTGTGTCTATCTCTCCTGGCTGGATTACTTCCTACCTAAATCTTGCCAGAATGTGTGTGTTTGTGTGTCTGTTTTGTCCTGGAGTGTGGGAATAGATGGTGAATGCAATGAGGAGTGTACACAAGGGAAATCTAACATGGAGTGCAGTTCATGCAATGGGTCAAACAGCTCCTGCTTCATTGCTCTCTTTCAGTGCACATTTTCATCACCATCAGCAACACTTCTTTAGAGCACCGCCTCCAAGTATGTGATTTCCTCTCTACGCTATGGACCCTGACTGCAGACTCAGCTGCAGAACAGTTTTCCAAAAAAATCCTAAGGTAGCTTTAGATGATATGCTAAATAGGCTGGTCCATTTTTCATCAGAGACTAACAAGCACCAATTTTTCTGATCACCCCTTCATGGAGTGTGGTTTCCTCTAATCAATTTAACCAAACATAACAACTAAAATGAACCAATCAGAATAGCTACTGAAATCAGAAATATCTGCTGTGTATTTAGAAAATGAACAGTGTTTAGTGAACTAAACTGATTTGTTTATGGTCTTGTGCTCAAGCCTGTTGAATGGCTTTGGGTACTGTATTATTTGTTTTGAAGCAGGTACAGAAAAGGGATAATTAATTTAAAAGAGAAGTGAATAGGGGTGTAAAATATGTGAGCTACTTTTAAGCAATATAGATTGGATGTTATTTTAACAAAGACATAATCAATACCTCCCCAGTTCATGGTCCTGTTCTAGGAAATATTGAAAGATCAAAAAAAGACATAGCAAGTGATCCTCATGGAGCTGACTGCCTAGATGGAGAGGCAGAAAGTCACTTTCACAGTATAGTGGGGCAAGTTCTATGAAAGAAGAATCACAAGAGGCTGTGGGCATGTGAGAGGGGGCCAAGGAAGCATCTCTACGGTGGTGAGGGCTGAACTGAGAATGAGAGGTTGAATAGGAAACAGCCTGGGAGCAAAAAACAAGAACATTCAGGAGAGGAAATGAAAGCCCAGCAGAGTATCATAGGTCAGGGCGCAGGACACAGTCTGGCCTGACTGTATGTACCAGGGCCAGGGCTGCAAGAGGCAAAATGGTGAGAACTAAGGCAAGGCCAGGTCTTCCCAAGCCTTAGATGGCCTGACAAAGAGAAACCTCAGAATTTCAACAGATGACAGGATATAATGTACTTTTGGAAACATCTCTGTGGCCGCAGGGTGGAGAGTGAATTTGAAGAGGTTGAGGGATTAGGCAGGGATACATCCAGAAGAAAGTAATCCTCTCCATTCCAGGACTTGAATCATAGCAGTCAGAGTAGAGCTGGTGAAAACGGAACACAGTTTAAAAGTATGTATAGGCTAATGTGCCAGGCATTTAAAAAGTAAGATTAATTTTTAAATTCAATCTGCATGTAGAGAGAACATTTCATTTTCCTTTGGCATCTTTTGGTAATGCAATAGCTGGACTGTGCATAAGAAACTTTAAGTTTTAACAGTAAATTCAGCTTTTCATTTGATGGTGTTTTAATCACAATAAAATCAACAAAAAGCTGGAAAGGAGAATGTTTGAGTTACCTAGGCTGACTTAACAAAGAAAGCCCCTTTAGCTCTTTCATTCTTTGCTACAGAAAATATTAGAATGGCATTTTCAGTTGTTACCATTACATATCAGGGACATCCAAATTTTACTAGGTCTATCATTGAAAGTAAAAACTAGAAGTGGTAATGTTAGTTGCCTAGGTGAGCTCCCAGATGAGCCATGTCACTAAACCTACGGAGCATTTATGAGACGTAAGTGCCAGCATTAAAGGGGATGTGGTTACTGAGTTGCAGCCCTGCAAAAGGAAGAATAAAATATTCTCCCCAACATAAAACACTAATTTGCTTTTTTGTCCTTAAAAGTTGCTCTTTGAATTCATCTCAAAAATGTGTCACAAAAACAGATTGTTTTTCCGGCTGACTCTTTTTACCCAGATGTCACTAAATGTTCAAATGTTCACAGTTTTGCCATGTACCGAACAGAAGCTGTTTGGACGTTTTTTTTCTTGGTATGTCCAGATTACTTTTTATTCCACATTTTACCAGGTAGAGCTGAAATACATTGTAGTTTTCTTCTTAAATATATAATCATACTGTTTTATATTTCCTTTCCAAAGTAGCATTTAAAGAACTGTTAATGAAGCTTTTCTTCTTCACCAAAGACTGTTTTCCTGTCAAGGATGTTACATATTTTTATCTAATTCAGAATAATCATAGTGAGTTAACCTGCTTATCTTTTATGCAGAGCAAAATTCTCCTCTATACCCATGTGTACATCTGTGAGTGTGTATATGGGGGTGGGGAGGTGAAGGCTGGTGCAAGGAAAAATATATAGTGATTTTAGAGTTCAAAATTATGGGAATACAAAGCCCTATATTAGATAATTTCTTTGCCTTCCCATTAGGCTTCCTCTTTAATATTTCAAATGTAAAATATATAGCGTATGCCTCTAGGCCCTAATCTTTCACTACCCTTTAAGGAAACATGTCTCAAATACTTAAGGCATGCCTACTGTGTTGCTACCATTTCCTCAAGGTAGGTACCAAATGTACCTACCATTTCCTCAAGGCCTTTATCATCTCAGGAAATACTGTAGGCTATAGATATTTATAAAACAAGCCAAGCGGAGGATTCTGAGAGAAACAGAAAGACAGTTCTATTTCTCAGAACTGAGATTTCCTAATCTCAGGAGAGATTAGGAAAGGAGACATCATGTTTATTTACAGGAATTGGGGAATTCCTCATGAAGGAACTGATTTTGAACTGACCTTGAGGATGAGTTAATGCTCTATTGATGGGAATCCAGACATTTCATAGGAAGGAAACAGTCAAGACAAAGACAATGTGGCAGGAAAGAATGTGCTGTATTGAAAGGGCACCAAACAGGCACAATAG
Source organism: Theropithecus gelada (assembly GCF_003255815.1). Classification (NCBI taxonomy): domain Eukaryota; kingdom Metazoa; phylum Chordata; class Mammalia; order Primates; family Cercopithecidae; genus Theropithecus; species Theropithecus gelada. The sequence goes on from NC_037669.1 coordinate 112,836,232, forward strand.
GCTGGAGCCTCATGTAAAGGTGAGCAGGACAGGCATCGGGAAGGGAAAGCTAGGCCAGAGTGTGAAGTTCTTTACAATTATCCAACTCAGAAGGAGACGTTTGACTTAGAAATAGAGATCCACTGAAAGATTTAAGTAAGAAAATGACTATCATACCTATATTTAAGAAAAATGTATCTGGCAGTTATGTATTTGACGGAAATGGAGAGAGAAGACAGTAGATACATTAGGAGGTAGGGAAATTAGGAAGCTGTCTCTTTAGAAAGGAAGTACTGAGTAGGAACTAAAGAGAAGCAGTAAGATAAGAGCTGGTAGATTCACGCTCATTCTTTCTGTGTCATGGTTGTTGTATCATTTTATTGTGATTGGCAAAGGGACTTCTCTACGTGTGGAAATATAATGGTTCCCTTGAGTGACAGTCCATCATGGAATGTTTCAGATGCAGATCAGTGAGTTGACGCTGATATTCCTGCAAGAGCCAGTTCACGAAATGTAACAATGAAGGGGAAAAAAATCAGACATTTACTACCACAAAAAAAAAAAAAAAACTGTTATAAACTAAATCTTTTATGATGAAAACCAGAATGAAGTGGGAGGACACTATGGAATATGGAAAGACAGAAAATTAATGAAAATTAAATGTTACAAGAGTTTGTCCTTTATTTAGGTACTACAAGTCCACGAAACAAGGTCTTCTTTGGAACCTAGAAGTAAAAGTGTTACATTTATTGAATATATATGTGGCACTGTGCTAGGCAATGAAAATAAAACAATTATAACCATTGGAGCCATTAAAGAGCCCACAGTGGAGGGTGAAGAATTGTAACTGCAGTAGGGAATTGGTGGGCGTGTCATAATTGAAGCATATCTGAGTGTTAGAATAATTGCAAAAGTTGGAAACACTGGCTTGGAAGTATACATATTTTTTGAAGAAGAAGATTCTCCTGTAGGCAATTTTATTTATCCAAGTTGTTGTTGTTGTTGTTGTTTGTTTGTCTGCTTGTTTTTGAGATCGAGTCTTGCTGTGACACCCAGACTGGAGTGCAATGTAGCAATCTCGGCTCACCGCAACCTCCACTTCTGGGGTTCAAGCTCTTCTCCTGCCTCAGCTTCCTGAGTAGCTGGGATTACAGGTATGCGTCACCATGCCCAGCTAATTTTTTTATGTTTAGCAGAGACAGGGTTTCACCATATTGGCCAGGCTGGTCTCGAACTTGAGGTCTGACCTCAAGTGATCTGCCCGCCTCAGCCTCCCAAAGTGCCGGAATTACAGGCATGAGTCACTGCACCCGGCATATTTATCCAAGTTTTGGATGAGGAGGTTTCATTTTATTTGCTAAAGAAGGCTATCATCTGACGGAATGTAGGAGTCACTGCTGAGGCAGAATTAAGAAGACCTGAATGGTGAGAAGTTAGGAATTTTTCAAGAATCCAGGAAGCCTTGCGCCTACAAGACCAATTCAAGGTGAGAAAGGATATCACAATGGCTGTGTACTTCCCCTCCATCTATTCTGAGTAAAGCTCACCCGCCCTACTTTGTTCACTTCCCTTTGTGTGTTCCCTTTCTCATATACACATTTGCTAGTTGATGAAAGGAAAAAAAAAAAAAAAAGAGTAGTTTTAGATGAAGTTTCCATACTTGCCAATTCAAGCCAAAGACAAACATGAAGAGCCAAACTGCTGACTCTTTTCATTATAATTTTCTTTCTCTTGTAATCAAAGTTCTCTCTCCTTAACCTCAAACCCTGTCCTTTCTCACGATGAGTTCTAGAGACTGGTCACGTCACCTTAGTTTCAAGCCTTCTTTGACTGTCTTATTTTTTCATTTGTAAAGGTAAACGAGAATCCCTGACCCTTAACATTTTCCACATGAACTAATAGAAATATTCCTTTAAATGCTCTATGCTCTTTTGCAGCACAAGAAAAGCATGTTCTGTTATCTTTTTTTTTTTAATTTTTTTTTCTGCCTTATCTCCCATAGAGCCAGGCTAAATTATTAGTCTACGGCAGAAGTTCTCAACTCTGGTTGCACATGAGAATAAGTTGGGGACCTTTTAAAAATCCTGATGCATAAGCCATACCAGAAACCAATTAAATCAGAGTCGCTGGGGGTTAAACCCAGGCATCAGTATTTTTAAGACTCCCAGGATAATTCCAATGTGCAGCCAGGGTTCAGAAGCACTGAGAAGCAACGCCTAATTATTTCCCAATTCCCCAAACTGGCATTTACCTTCATAATTTTCTTGCCCATCCTATCTTCTTGGCGTCAAATGCCTTGCAGTGTTTTACCACCTAAATAAAACAAAACCTGCACAACCAACAAAGTTCGAGCCAAATGCTCCCTTCTCCCACTCACTCCCATCCAAGTGATTTATATCTATACTCAACACATATGACATTGGGCTTTAAACTCTAGTTACAGACATGTCCTTTTCCTAAATGGATTTTAAGCTCCTTAAAAATAGGGACTTAAGATTATTCATGTGCACATAGTGAACATTCAATTAAATATTTTGAAATCAAATAAAATTGCCAAAAATGAATGATATAAATAAATCTATACCCTTCCTATATATAGTGTAGTGATGACTTGTGCCTTCTATTAAAAATCAGTTATTCAGAAAAGCCATGATACCATTTCTTATAAAAATGCAAGATGTGATTTACTATTCCTGGCAACAGCTGCTGCTCATCAATGATACACTTTGAAGTCAGTATAACACAATTCAGCAGACATGATGATTCTCAATCTATGCATGATGCCATATGGGCTTCAAGACCAAGACAGCATTATTTCTCTGCTCAAACAAATACGCTCCATGTTTTGTCTTGCAAAATTTGACCTAGATTAAATGTACTTTGGCCAAAACATCTAAGTCCTCCCAAGAAAATGGTTATGGGTTAAATGCTAAAGAATACATCTCTGCGTGTGTTTGTGTGGGGGTGTATGTGATGGCGTGTGGTGAGTATAACACATGCACAAAATTCACTCCTGGAAGAGACAACTTAGGCATGGCCACATCGTTCCTGTGTTCCAGGTGTCCCTGTCTTTCCTCTCTGGTCCCATTTAAACTCCGGGTTTAATTCGATCTTCATATGACTATGTCCCTCCACTAGCAAATGTGGAACAACTTGAAGGTAAACATCACGTTTTACTCATTTTTATTCATTCATAACATTTACCTGTCATGGTTCCTATCACACAACAGCAATCAAAAGGTATTTTTTGAAGTCATAATTGAACAAAAGGAAGAATTTTGAATGGATAAAGGAAAGTATTGGTATGAATAGCTCCCTGACTCCAAACGTCCCCTGTTGTTGCCTACACAAAGCAAGCATATTTCATACCACGCCCACAGGTACAGTGACTTGAATAGGTTCTTGATTAGATAGTAACAACTAGAAGAAAAATAATTAAATACACCAGTAAAAATTAAAGCAAATGTTATTTGATTAAGTGGTATTACTTGATATTACCTGTATAAAATTTAAGTTATAACTTTCACCTTGCTGCACAAAAATCTTAAGTTACAGTTAACTTCTAGGACTAGAACTAGGATAAAGCAAGTCAGGCACTCATATTGGGTGCAAAATTTAAGGGGTGCAAATAACATTTAATGAGATATTTTTTAAAAACAAAATTAATACAAAAAATCATGATGAATAAAATACCACAATTATAAATAAAAACAAGGTCCATGTGGGATGGATTTGCAAAATATTGTAAGAGAACTATTGTATGATGAGCTATACTATATCAAAAAATTACCAAAGCATTATTATATAATGCCATTAATAAAAGCTTAAGCATAATAATAACAGCCCACCAGTTTTGGTGCCCGTAGTTTTAAAACTATGGCCAGCTATGCACAGATTTGGGAGTTTTAGGAAATAATTTAACACCAAAGGATGTTGTGGGTTGTTTTCTATAAGAAGCAGCAAGTAATTTTTCATGCTTAGGTTTTAATTAGTGGTCAAAGTGTCTGATGTGTTAGAAATTAAATTGATACTGCCCCCACTACAGTGCTCTAAAGAAGTATTTATCTAGTGAAAGACACATGTTTCCACTTAACTATTCATCTTTCTCTCATTTCTTTAGCATCTAGTGCTGTGCTGAGCATTCAGGCTAATAGTCTGGCCAGCTTGGGGCAGACATCCTCATGAGCAAACATCGATTATAGAATACTAAAAAAGATACAAGAGAACTCAATGGGCTTATTATGGAAATGGAAACAACAAACCAAAAGAAATTTCAGGTCAGGGTAATGTAACTAACTGGTTAACGTGTACCTTTCAAAACTGTATTGTTTTCTTCTCTAAAAACTAGTTGGCAGTATGTATTAAATGTCTTTAAAATTCTGAATAAATCTGATGAAGTACTGCCATTTCAAGAAAATTCCCTTAAGGAAATGTTAATGGACACGTGTAAAGATTTCTCACCCCAAAAATATTTATCATAGTTTTTTTTATAGTATAATAAGAGCAAAGAAATAAACTCAACTAGCCAATTACATGACTATGTTGAGATATATACATTGTATAATGGAAGATTTGCAGTGATTAAAAATAAGTTGGTAAGGTCAGGCACAGTGGCTCACACCTGTAATCCCAGCACTTTGGAAGGCCAGGGTAGGCAGATCACTAGAGGTCAGGAGTTCGAGATCAGCCTGATCAACATGGTGACACCCCATCTCCACTAAAAATACGAAAATGAGCCGGGCGTGGTAGCATGCTCCTGTAGTCCAGCTACTTGAGAGGTTGAGGCAGGAGAATTGCTTGAACTGGGGAGGCAGAGGTTGCATTGAGCCGAAATTGTGCTCTCCGGCCTGGGTGACAGAGCAAGACTCCGTCTCAAATAATACTGATAACTTTGTAAGGAATCAGTAATGACATGTAATGGGGTACACACCAGCTACTCCAAGTGTGTTCCCGTGACTGGCAGCATGTGCTTCCCAGGAACTTGTTAGACATGCAGAATTCCAGGTCCCACCCAGACCTACTGAATAGGAATCTGCATTTTAACAAAGTTCCCCAAATGATTTCTTTATGCATTACCATTTGAAAAGCACTGGCATATGCTGTATTTTTTTAAGCAAAAGAAAAATATGTATATTATGATTCCATTTTTGACTCCCTCAAGTATGACTACATGGATAGAAAAAAAGGATAGATGGATACACATGAAAATGTATGCAGTAATGATCTCGGGGTGCTATACTTTTTATGATCTTCTTTTATTCTAAATTTTCTAAATATTTTCTATATTCAACTAAAATATGTGTTATCTTTGTTATAAGGAAGAAAAGTAAGTTTTATAAGTGTATTTTATCTTTGTTGTTTTTCCCTTGATTGTTCGTGGTAAGTAAATCATTTTTCTATCAGGTAAAAATTCAGGTTATTATACATTGAAGTTTGCAAAATTAAAAGTATAATTTTATAGCAATAGGTTTACATCTATGATCATATATACAGTCTAATTGTGATGTAGACTATTTCTTCACATTATTTCCATAAGAATGTTCCTGTCTTTCCATTCCTATATTTTGTTCTTCTGCCTATTAAAGACATTAATACGTTTGTAGAGCAAGTCTCACTCATCTCGAGATTATGCACTCCCTCAAAAGGTTATTATTCTTCTTAATTTTTTTTTTTTTTTTTTTTGGAACTTTACCCTCTTCCATGATGTTGTCCTAAAACTGCTAAGATATACAAAATTTCAGTGGTTCTCTTTCATTTTCTTTTACTTTTTGAAAAGCCTCTTTTCAAATGGCAGGTAATTACCATTCCAAGTTATGATTACAATGAACACCCTTGTTGGGACTGTTTTCTGTTTTGGTTTTTTTTTTTTTTTTTTGGTTTTGAGACAGGATTTTGCTCTGTTGGCCAGTCTAGAAGGCATTGTGCAATCATAGCTCACTGCAGCCTCGACCTCCCAGGCTCAAGGGATCCTCCTACCTCAGCCTCCTGAGTAGCTATAGGACCACGGATGTATGCTACCATGTTTGGCTACTTTTTTAGTAGAGATGGGGTCTTACTATGTAGCCCAGGCTGGTCTCAAACTCCTGGACTTAAGCAATCTTCCTGCCTTGGGCTCCCAATGTGCTGGGATTACAGGTGTGAGACACTGTGTTCCTTAGAGGACGCTAAGGCGGGTGCACACAGGAGCTGTCAGGTTTGAAACCATAACAAGAGAAAGGAAAGATCCTAAATGCTGCTTAGGCGAACGCTGGTAGCTGCTGAACACACTGAAGCCCACTGAACCCAGAGAGATGGAAGGTAACAGGAAAATGAGAAGGGTCTGCTTCCACAGCTTGCCTACAGCAGTCCCAGCACATTCCAAGACATTTAAGGAACACGAGTAAAATTTCATTTTAATCTAAACCATTTTAAGACAACATTTTGTTAATTACTCAGAATTCATTAACAAGTGTACACATCCTCTGAGAAGGCACATGGTAAATGTGCTTTGCTCAACTTCCTCCATGGATCTTGAAGAACAAGTAGAGTAACAAGGCCTGTGCATGTAGCAGTCCAATTAAAGAAAACCTGACCGTGCTGGGCAGCTGTCCTTTTTTTTCTATAGCAGGGATCATAAGTAATAGCAATGAGATGATAAATGAGACCAAGAAACTGCTTTTCAGAGAGATCATGGGTGGAGAAGATGAGATAGATTATTGAAAAAATACTAGAAGAAAACAAAATGGAGAGGAAGTCACATTAAAGAGCCTGAGGGCAGGCTCTTACATACATCATCTCATTTAATCCTCATTACAGACTTGTGATGTACGTGAGCTGGCTGAATTCAGTGAGACGAATAACTTCTCCAAGTTCATCCACCTAATAAATAGCAGAATGAGGAATCAATTTAAGTTTAGCTAATGCCAAAGTCCATGTTCTTTTCACAATAACACACCGCCTCAAGACACAGTTCTGATTATGACTCATTTACTATTTACCAAAAACCAAAACTGTTTAAAATTCCTCAAAGCAGGGTTCTTCCATCCCAATTCATGCACTAACTTCCATCAAAATATCCTCGGTATCTTGTTAAAATGCAGATTCCAGGTTTTCTTTCCATATAGTCTCTAGGTCTAAGTGAACCCCATGAATTTACATTTTAGACATTTCCCAGGAAACTTTGACACACAGACCACACACACAGATGCCTAAAAAGGACATAATCTAGATATCATTGAAAGGAGACTCCTTGTCACTACTGGGCAAACACTGCCCTGCCCTTTCCCATCAACGTGCCATCGATAACACTGATCCCTTGGTCTGCATTCATATTTCACTGGCTAGTCCAAGGTTCTCTGAGATAAAGAAGAAGAAGGGTCTGAAGTGAAAGGAGGTTAAGTCTTAGACCTGGCCATTAACTAGTGATGTTAAGTAAAGAAGTAACAACGTCTTTGAATCTCCATTTATTTTTCTAGAAAATGGAGACCATAACTCCTGCCTCAACTGCCTCACATGGGGATTATGAGGAAAACAGTAAGAAGATTTAATATAAATGGACTCAGACTGTTACTGATTTTCCATACAGGTGCTAGTAATTGGGTGAGTAGAGGATATGAGAAATGAAGAGCCCTGGAATTGAAGTCAGATGTGAATCAGAATTCTGACTCCCCCTCTCATTAGCTGTGTAACCTTGAACACTTAATCTCACAAAACCACGGTTTCTTTTTCTGTAAAAAAAGAGTGACAGACTGGGTGCGGTAACTCAGGCCTGTAATCCCAGCACTTTGGGAGGCTGAGGTGGGCGAATCACGAGGTCAGGGGTTCGAGACCAGCCTGGCCAACATGGTGAAACCTCATCTCTACTAAAAATACAAAAAACTGCCAGGCGTGGTGGTGGGCACCTGTAATCCCAACTACTCGGGAGGCTGAGGCAAGAGAATCATTTGAACGCGGGAAGTGGAGGTTACAGTGAGCCATTGCACTCCAGCCTGGGTGATACGGTGAGGCTCCATCTCGAAAAAATAAATAAATAAAATAACAAAAATGCATGCCCAGTAGCAGGAATGGAAGTAGCCTAAACTACCATCCACAGTGGACTAGCTAAGTAAGGATGCTCCGCCTGTACAGTCAGAGAGGAGTGCCTTCCACTCTCTTCAGGTTTCCGTGCAAAGGAGTTTTTTAAGCACCCTGATGATCTTGCTTTTTCCCTTGACTCGCTCCACCTGTGAGAAGGTGGTATCACTTATCTGACTGGTAGATCTTGTCTCAACTGTACTTTTCATTTTGGGAACTGCTGCAGGCTACACAACAAGATCTATATACAGCTATATACAGCTTCAGTAATAACAAGCCTGCTTGACTATTCACATAAAACTCTAACTTCTAGTCTTGCCTCTGTCTGCAATAAAATTAAATTTGTGGCCTCCTTATGCCAATTATTTGTTTTCCTTCTCAAACTCTTCAGAACCCAGGGGAAGGGGGCAGAGATAGAGGGGCACGATTTATTGGTCTGTCAAAAATCCAATATATATATATATATATATATATATATATATATAAACAAACAAACAAAAATATAGAGGTGAAGCCATATGTACCTATTGTCACTTAAAGTACTTTAGGATATGCTGTTAAGGGAAAACTCTCAGGTCCAGAGCAGAGTATTTAGTGTACACTTATTTGGATAGAAATAAAGGATGCATACAATGAAATGCACATACATTTAATGAGAATATTACCAGGAAAATAAACAGGAACCTTTTACTCTGCTTGCTCTTGGGGATAGACTGAGAGATTGAAGTGAGATGAGGAGTTATTTTTCATTGTATATGATCTAACATTTTTAATTTTTAGTTACACTTACCTCATTTTGTAAATAAAAAATATACAAGGTGAGGCATGGGAGCTCATGCCTGTAATCTCAGCACTTTGGGAAGTTGAGGTGGGCAAATCACTTGAGGTCAGGAGTTCAAGACCAACTTGGTTGACATGGTGAAACCCCGTCTCCAGTAAAAATATTTTTTAAAAATAGCTGGGTGTGGTGGTGCGCACCTGTAATCCCAGCTACTGAGGCAAGAAAATCGCTTGAACCTGGGAGGCAGAGGTTGCAGTGAGCCGAGATCATGTCACTGCACTCCAGCCTGGGTGACAGAGTGAGACTCCAGCTCAAAAATAAAAAATAAAAAAAATACAAGAAGTGCACATCCTTCACATCGTTGTGTTGAGGAGTAAGCAATATTGCACAGTAGAGTCAATAAATTTTGCTCTCCTTTCTTCATGCTTCTGCCTGAAAGTCAGCTTCCCCTTGACAATAGTACTCCTTTGAGATCGTTGGAGGTCACATTCTTAGAACATTGTGCTCTGACTTCTCTTAGTCTTACTTAATATATCCCTCGTCATAGGAGGCTTTCCCCACCAGAAAGCAAGCTACAGAATAGCAAGGGACCAAGGAACTGTAGCCCTCCCAGCAGCTAGCTCAGTCTCTTTAGCATAGCAGAGAGCCAACAGGTTTACAACACTAAAGAGTGCACGAGGCTTTTAGTGCCCAGGCCCATCATCTACTCTGATTGCTGTAGAATTGAAGTTGGGACAAAGAAAGCCTTTGCATGACTCCACTAAGTAGAAAGCACTGCTTCAAAGAGCAACTGAAACTTCCTGACAGAACATGGACCCAGCATGTGACATTATGTGCAAAATCACCACATGCATGCTGCTCCGAACCACCATCCTCTCCCAACATGATATTTTAAATGGAAGCATATGGCTAACACAAAACAAATCTGATTTCTTTCCTCTGTGTGTTTGGTGACTATTTATTTATCTGAATTTAAGAAAGAATAAAATACAAATGACCAAAACAAGGGAAAATCAGTTTCAAGATCCTTTGACGTTTTTTACCTTGGGCATGGTTACAAAGTTATGCATTCATACTGCAGGCTGAAAAGTTTGGCTACAGTCCATCTTAGATGACGGAGGGCTCTGGTTGAAAGACCGAGGACTAGAAAGTTAGACAGAATGGGTTCAAATCTTAACTACATCCTCGGCATGTCTGTGGTGTATCCTCTCTAAGCCTTAGTTTCCACTGCTTTGAAATTAGAATAACACCTACCTTGAAGGTACAAATAGAACAACATCTGTAAAACACCAGACAGATGCCCTGTATATGGTAATAGTGATTAATACAGACATTAATTTATAAACAATAATAGAATGGAGTATGCTTACAATCATGCATTCAGTTATTCATTTTATCTTTTCCACTGGTCTGTGGATCTCTTAGAGGGTGCTAACTTTCCTTTCTTCGTTTTTATGACTCTAGCACTGAGCACATTGTCTTGTTATTCCATTCCTCAATGAACATTTTGAATGAATGAGAAAGAAAATTGGAAGTAACTTCAAACCTGCTAACCAGTGTTATTTTTAACCATTCCCAACATGAACCTGTGTATCCGTGCCTGAGATCTCTTTCCTCTTCTTTTTTTTTTTTTTTTTTCGAGACAGAGTTTCACTCTTGTTACCCAGGCTGGAGTACAATGGTACAATCTCAGCTCACTGAAACCTCCGCCTCTCGGGTTCAAATAATTCTCCTGCCTCAGCCTCCCAGGTAGCTGGGATTACAGGCATGCACCACCATGCCTGGCTGATTTTGTACTTTTAGTAGAGATGGGGTTTCTCCATGTTGGCCAGGCTGGTCTCAAACTCCCCACCTCAGGTGATCCACCTGCCTTGGCCTCCCAAAATGATGGGATTACAGGCATGAGCCACTGCGCCCAGCCTCCTCTTTCTTTTAACATAGCGTACTCAATACCAGGAAGAGGAAGAAAATCAGGCCAATTGCATGGAAATAGGTACTAATTCCTTCAAGATATCAGAAAAGAAGAAGAAGAAGAAGAAAAAGAGGAAAAAGAGAGGAAGAAGAAGAAGAAGAGGAGGAGGAGGAGGAGGAGGAGGAGGAGGAAGGAGAAGAAGAAGACAAGCTAGAAGCATGTTCCTTAAGTTGAGAAACCAAGTTATCTGAAAGTATTTCTTAGCAATATGTAATTTGAATCTCCCTACTTCAAACCCATGGATACCTTTTGGGGGTCAATCTATATTTTGAATAACTTGTTTTGGGACATATAAAAGAACATTTGAAAAAATAATTAAAGTATAAAACTTGATCTTGCTAAACGGGGTTTGCCATAGAAACCTGATTATTTCAATTCCTCAAGTATACAGTAAACTTCTATCTGCTAGGTGTTCTTAAATACAGAAAAATTCAACATGGTTAAGATATGACCCTATTTTACAAATATTATGATTGTCACCTGGTAAAAAGGACACATCTTCCTGCTCTACTTTTCTTTCTTGGAATTTGTGAAGGTCTTGTTAACGTGTTTAAAACAGCTACTCCAACCCATCCTCCCTCATTAACCCACATTTCTAATAAAATTCTACATAATGCAAAAGACAATTTTTAAATTTTTTATCAATCAACAAAGATTTACTTTGCAATTATGTACTACGAGCCCAGTTTCGCTAAAATATAGACACAAAGCTATGTGCCTTGAATACCTACAAGACATCTAGGTACTAGCCTGTGTATTTTTTTGTTTGTTTGTTTTTGTTTTCTGTTTTTGTTTTGAGACGGAATCTCACTCTATTGCCCAGGCTGGAGTGCAATAGCGCGATCTCGGCTCACCGCAACCTCTGCCACCCGGGTTCAAGCGATTCTCCTGCCTCAGCCTCCCGAGTAACTGGGATTACAGGCACCTGCCACCACGCCCAGCTAATTTTTGTATTTTTAGTAGAGACAGGGTTTCACCATCTTGGCCAGGCTGTTCTTGAACTCCTGACATCATGATCCACCCACTTCGGCCTCCCAAAGTTCTGGGATTAGCCTGTGTATTTTTTAAATGCATGTACTTAAAAGTAAAGCAATGTTTGCTTTAAAAACACGCAAAAATATAGAGTACCGTCTATTTATTCAAATTAAAAATGGATTATTTATTGAAATATAATTTACATACACTATACAGTTTGATGATTTTGACAGATGCATATACTTGTGTAAATGCCACATTCCTAACAAGATATAAACTTTCCGTCACCCCAGAAATTTCCCTCACGCCTTATCTCAATCAGTCCCCACCCTCACACTCGCCAGAGGCAACCACTGCTCTGATTTATACCATTCTGTATTTTATTTATGTACTCTAGAACTTCTTATAAGTAGAATTATACAGTACATACTCTTCATAGCTTGGTTTTTTTCTTTTTTCTTTTTTTTTTTTTGTTCAGCACTATGCCTTTGAGATTATTCATGGTTTTACCTATATCAGTTGTTCTTTTTATTGTTGAGTAATTCTCCATTATATGACTATACCACTGTTTGTTTACTCATTCTTCTGTTGATGGATGTGAGTAATTTCTTATTCTGGGCTATTACAAGTGAAGACATTATAAGCATTCTTACTGCAGCTTTATAGCAAGACTTGAGATAGTGTAAATGTGGTGCTGTGAATCTTTTTTTAAAGATTATTTTGGGCCGGATGTGGTGGCTCATGCCTATAATCCCAGCACTTTGGGAGGCCGAGGCAGGCGGATCACGAAGTCTGGAGATCCAGACCATCCTGGCTAACACGGTGAAACACGGTCTCTACAAAAAATACAAAAAAAAAAAAAAAAAAATAGCCAGGCGTGGTGGCGGGCACCTGTAGTCCCAGCTACTCGGGAGGCTGAGGCAGGAGAATGGTGTGAACCCAGAAGGGGGAGCTTGCAGTGAGCCAGGATCCTGCCACTGTACTCCAGCCTGGGCAACTCCAGAGCAAGACTCCATCTCAAAATAAATAAATAAATAAATAAATACATAAAAATTAAAAAAATTTAAAAAAATTTAAAAAGAAATTATTTTGGCTGTTTTCGGGGTATATAAGTTTTAAAATCAGTTTGTTTCTACCGAAAAAAAAAAAAAAAAAGGAAAAATCGCTGCAATCTTGATTGCAATGGCATGGAATCTGTAGAACAATTTGGGGTCATTTATGTCTTAAAAATATTGAATCTTCCAATTAATGGAGATGGTGTATCTCCCTACTTAGTTAATCTTTATTTAATTTATAAAACATTTCACTTTCTTTAGCAAAGTACTACAGTTTTAAAATCATTGATTTGCATATACCTTGTTAAATGCATCACAAAATAGTTTGTATGCAATTGTAAATGACCTGGTTTTATAGATGAAGTGTAAAACTACAATTGATTTTCATACATTGATTTGTATCCTGAGACATCATCAAATTCATTTATTAGTTCTAATAGATTTCATGTAGATTTCTTTGAGTTGTTACGAACACAGATTATGTTATCTGACATTTTACTTTCTCCTTTCCAATGTGCAAAACTTTTACTTTTTTTTTTTTTTTTTTTTTTTCCGTATTGCACTGGAGAAGATCCCTATTACAAATGTTTAATACAAGTGGTAGGAGAAGATATGCTCGCCTCATACTGATCTTATGGCAATCAAGTCTTTCATATTAATGTGATGCTACTTTTAGGTTTTTTCAAAAATATTCTTCATTAAGTTGAAGAAGTTGCCTTCCATTCTTAGTTTGCTGAGATTATTTATTTATTTATTTTAATCTTAAATAGGCTGTGAATTTTGCCAGTGATGTTTATTGAGATGATCATGACTTTACTCCCTTATTTTGTTAACATGAAGAAACACATTAAATCATTTAAAAACATTAAATGATTCTTACATTCCTAGTGTAAATCTACTTAGTCATGATGTATTATGCTTTTTTATATATAGTAGGATTTGACTAGTTAACATTTTGTTTAAAATTTTTTATCTCTATGCTCATGAAAAATATTAATCTGTAATATATTTTTTCATAATATTTTTTCAATTATTTTGGTATGAGGGTTACATTGACCTCATTAACTTAGCTGAAAAATTTTGACTTCTTTGTCTTTTTTTCACATTCTGTTTTTTTATTTTTTATTTTACTTAAAATTCTGGGATACATGTGCTGAATGTGAACATTTGTTACCTCGGTATACATGTGCCATGGTGGTTTACTGCAACCATCAACCTGTCGTTTAGGTTTTAAGCTCCACATGCATTAGACATTTGTCCTCATGCTCTCCCTCTCCTTGGCCCCAACCTCATGACATGCCCCAGTGTATGATGCTCCCCTCCCTGTATCCATGTGTTCTCATTGTTCAATTCCCACTTACGAGTGAGAACATACGATGTTTGGTTGTCTGTTCCTGTGTTAGTTTGCTGAGGGTGATGGTTTCCAGCTTCATCCATGTCCCTGCAAAGGACATAAACCCATCCTTTTTTATGGCTGCATAGTATTCCATGGTGCAGATGTGCCACACTTTCTTCACCCAGTCTATCATTGATGGGCATTTGGGTTGATTCCAAGTCTTTGCTATTGTAAATAGTGCTGTAATAAACATATGTATGCATGTGTCTTTATAGTAGAATGATTTATAATCCTTTGGGTATATACCTGGTAATAGGATTGCTGGGTCAAATGGTATTTCTGGTTCTAGATCCTTGAGGAATTGCCCCACTGTCTGCTACAGTGGTTGAGCTAATTTACACTCCTATCAACAGTGTAAAAGCATTCTTATTTCTCGAATCCTCACCAACTGTTGTTTCCTGACTTTTTAATGATCGCCATTCTAACTGGAGTGAAACGGTATCCCATTGTGGTTTTGAATTTCATTTCTGTAATGACCAGTGATAAACAGTTTTTTTTCATGTTTGTTGGTCACATAAATATCTTCTTTCAGGGAGTGTCTGTTCATATCCTTCACCCACTTTTTTATGGGGTTGTTTGTTTTTTTCTTGTAAATTGATTTAAGTTCCTTGTAGATTCTATCAGACCTTTGTCAGATAGATAGATTCCAAACATTTTCTCCCATTCTGTAGGTTGCCTGTTCATTCTGATGATAGTTTCTTTTCCTGTGCAGAAGCTCTTTAGTTTAATTAGATCCCATTTGTCAATTTTGGCTTTTGTTAAAATTGCTTTTGGTGTTTTAGTCATAAAGTCTTTGCCCATGCCTATGTCCTAAACAGTATTGCCTGTTTTCTTCTAGGGTTTTTATGGTTTTAGGTCTTATGTTTAAGTCTTTAATCCATCTTGAGTTAATTTTTGTACAAGGAGTAAGGAAGGGGTCCAGTTTTAGTTTTCTGCATATGGCTAGCCAGTTTTCCTAACACCATTTATTAAATAGGGAATCTTTTACCCATAGCTTTTGTCAGGTTTGTCAAAGATCAGATGGTTATAGATGTGTGGTGTTATTTCTGAGGCCTCTGTTCTGTTCCATTGGTGTGTGTATGTGTGTGTGTATATATATGTGTGTGTGTGTATATATGTGTGTGTATATATACACATATATATGTATATATATCTGTTGTGTGTGTGTATATATATACACACACACACACATATATAGATAGATAGATAGATAGATAGATAGATAGATCGATCTCTGTTTTGGTACCAGTACCATGCTGTTTTAGTTACTGTAGCCTTGTAGTATAGTTTGAAGTCAGGTAGTGTAATGCTTCCAGCTTTGTTACTTTTGCTTAGGATTGTCCCGGCTATATGGACTCTTTTTCATTCCATATGAAATTTAAAGTAGTTTTTTCTATGTCTATGAAGAAAGTCAAATGGTAGCTTGATGGGAATAGCAATGAATCTGTAAATTACTTTTGGCAGTATGGCCATTTTCATGATATTGATTCTTACTATCCACGAGCATGGAATGTTTTTCCATTTGTTTGTGTCCTCTCTTACTTCCTTGAACAGTGGTTTGTAGTTATCCTTGAAGAGGTCCTTCACATCTTTTGTAAGTTGTTATTTTCTTTGTAGCAATTGTGAATGGAAGTTCATTCATGATTTGGCTCTCTGCTTGTCTATTATTGGTGTATAGGAATGCTTGTGACTTTTTCACATTGATTTTGTATCCTGAGACTTTGCCAAAGTTGTTTATCAGCTTAAGGAGTTTTTGGGCTGAGATGATGGGGTTTTCTAAATATGCAATCATGTCATCTGCAAACAGACAATTTGACTTCTCTCTTTCTGTTTGAACACCCTTTATTTCTTTCTCTTGCCTAATTGCTCTGGCCAGAACTTCCAACACTATGTTTAGTAGGAGTAGTGAGAGAGGGAATCCTTTTCGTGTGCTGGTTTTCAAAGGGAATGCTTCCATCTTTGCCTATTCAGTATGATATTGGCTATGAGTTTGTCATAAATAGCCTTATTTTGAGATATGTTCCATCAATCCTAGTTTCTTGATAGTTTTTAACATGAAGTGACGTTGAATTTTATTGCAGGGCTTTTCTGCCTCCATTGAGATAATCATGTGGTTTTTGTCATTGATTCTGTTTATGGGATGGATTATGTTTACAGATTTGTGAATGTTGAACCAGCCTTGCATCCCAGGGCTGAAGCCTACTTGATCATGGTGAATAAGCTTTCTGATGTGCTGCTGGGTTCGGTTTGCCAGTATTTTATTGAGGATTTTCACAACAATGTTTATTAGGGATATTGGCCTGAAATTTTTTGTTGTTGTGTCTCTGCCAGGTTTTGGAATCAGAATAATGCTGGACAGAGGTAGAATCTGTTTAAGTCTTTAATCCATCTTGAGTTGAATTTGGCTGTAAATCCGTCTGGTCCTGGTCTTTTTTTGGTGGGTAGGCTACAAATTACTGCCACAATTTCAGAAATTGTTATTGGTCTACTCAGGGATTCAACATCTTTCTGGTCTTGGGAGGGTGTATGTGTCCAGGAATATATTCATTTGTTCTAGATTGTCTAGTTTATTTGCATAGAGGTGTTTATAGTATTCTCTGATGGTAGTTTGTATTTCTGTGGGATCAGTGGTGATATCCCCTTTATCATTTTTTATTGTATCTATTTGATTCTTTCTTTTCTTTTTTATTAGTCAAGCTAGCAGTCTATCTATTTTGCTGATCTCTTCAAAAACCAGCTCCTGGATTCACTGATTTTTTGCAGAGTTTTTCATGGCTCTATCTCCTTGAGTTCTGCTCTGATCTTAGTTATTTCATGTCTTCTGTTAGCTTTTGAATTTGTTTGCTCTTGCTTCTCTAGTTCTTTTAATTATGATGTTAGGGTGTCGATTTTATATCTTTCTCACTTTCTGATGTAGGCATTTAGTGCTATAAATTTCCCTCTAAACACTACTTTAGCTGTGTCCCAGAGATTCTGGTACATTGTCACTTTGTTATCACTGTTTTCAAAGAACTTCATTATCTCTGCCTTAATTTCATTATTTACCCAGTAGTCATTCAGGAGCTAGTTGTTCAGTTTCCATGTAGTGGTGCGGTTTTCAGTGAGTTTCTTTTTTTTTTTTTTTTTTTTTTTTGAGACGGAGTCTCACTCTGCCGCCCAGGCTGGAGTGCAGTGGCCGGATCTCGGCTCACTGCAAGCTCCGCCTCCCGGGTTCACGCCATTCTCCTGGCTCAGCCTCCGGAGTAGCTGGGACTACAGGCGCCCGCCACCTCGCCCGGCTAGTTTTTTTTTTTTGTATTTTTTAGTAGAGACGGGGTTTCACCGTGTCAGCCAGGATGGTCTCGATCTCCTGACCTCGTGATCCGCCCGTCTCGGCCTCCCAAAGTGCTGGGATAACAGGCTTGAGCCACCGCGCCCGGCCTTCAGTGAGTTTCTTAATCCTGAGTTCTAATTTGATTGCACAGTGGTCTGAGAGACTGTTTGTTATTGTTTCCATTCTTTTGCATTTGCTGAGGAGTGTTTTACTTCCAGTTATGTGGTCAATTTTTGAGTAAGTGCTATGTGGTGCTTAGAAGAATGTATATTCTGTTGATTTGGGGTGAAGAGTTCTGCAGATATCTATTAGGTCTGCTTGGCCCAGAGCTGAGTTCAAGTCCTGAATATCCTTGTTAATTTTCTATCTCATTGATCTGTGTAATATTGACAGTGTTGTTGGGGTCTAAGTCTCTTTGTAGGTCTCTAAGAACTTGTTTTACGAATCTGGGTGCTCCTGTATTGGGTGCATGCATATTTAGGATAGTTGGCTTCTCTTGTTGCATTGATCCCTTTACTATTATGTAATGCCCTTCTTTGCCTTTTTTGATCTTTGTTGGTTTAAAGTCTATTTTATCAGAGACTAGGATTGCAACCCCTGCTTTTTTTTACTTTCCATTATCTTGGCAAATATTCCTCCATCCCTTTATTTTGAGCCTATGTGTATCTTTGCATGTGAGATGCATCTCCTGAATACAACACACTGATAGGTCTTGACTTTTTATCCAACTTCCTAGTCTATGTCTTTTAATTGAGGTATTTAGCCCATTTACATTTAAGGTTAATATTGTTATATGTGAATTTGATCCTGTCATCATGATGTTAGCTGGTTATTTTGCACATCAGTTGATGCAGTTTCTTCATAGTGTCATTGGTCTTTATATTTTGATGTGTCTTTGCAATGGCTGGTACAAATTTTTCCTTTCCATATTTAGTGCTTCCTCCAGGACCTCTTGTAAGGTAGGCCTGGTGGTAACAAAATCTCTCAACTTTTGCTTGTCTGTAAAGGATTTTATTTCTCATTCACTTATGAAACTTACTTTGGCTGGATATAATATTTTGGATTGAAAATTCTTTTCTTTGAGAATGTTGAATAGTGGGTCCCAATCTCTTCTGGTTTGTAGGGTTTCTGCAGAGAGATCCAGTGTTAGTCTGATGGGCTTCCCTTTGTAGGTAACCCAACCTTTCTCTGACTGCCCTTGACATTTTTTCCCTCATTTCAACCTTGGAGAATCTGGCAATTTTGTGTCTTGAGGTTGCTCTTCTTAAGAAGTATCTTAGTGGTGTTCCTTGTATTTCCTGAATTTGAATGTTGGCCTGTCTTGGTAGCTTGGGAAGTTCTCCTGGATAATATTCTGAAGTGTGTTTTCCAACTTGGTTCTATTCTTCCCATCATTTTCAGGGGTGCCAATCAATCACAGGTTTGGTCTTTTCACATAGTCCCATATTTCTTGTAGGCTTTGTTCATTCCTTTTCATTCTTGTTTCTCTAATCTTGTCTTCACATCTTATTGCATTAAGTTGATCTTCAGTCTCTGATATTCTTTCTTCCACTTGATTTGGCTATGATACTTGTGTATGCTACACGAAGTTCTTGTGCTATTTTTCAGCTCCATCAGGTCATTTATGTTCTTCTCTAAACTGGTTATTCTAGTTAGCTGTTCCTGTAACTTTTTGTCAAGGTTCTCAGCTTCCTTCCATTGGGTTAGAACATGCTCCTTTACCTCAGAGGTGTTTGTTATTACCCACCTTCTGAAGCCTACTTCTGTCAATTCATCAAACTCATTCTCTGTCCAGTTCTGTGCCCTTGCTAGAGTGGAGTTGCAATCATTTGGAGAAGAGGCATTCTGGTTTTTGGAATTTTCAGCATTTTTGCACTGGGTTTTCCTTATCTTCCTGGATTTATCTACCTTTGATTTTTGAGGCCAATGACCTTTGGATTTTTTTTTTTTTTTTTTTTTTTTTTGGTGGGGGGTGGGTCCTTTTGTTGATGTTGATGTTATTGCTTTCTGTTTGTTAGTTTTTCTTCTAACAGTCAGGCTCCTCTTCTGCGGGTCTGCTGGAGTTTGCTGGAGGTCCACTCCAGACCCTATTTGCCTGGTTATCACCAGCAGAGGCTTCAGAACAGCAAAGATTGCTGCCTGTTCCTTCCTGTCAAAGCTTCATCCCAGAGGGGCACTGGCCTGATTCCAGCTGGAGCTCTCCTATATGAGGTGTCTGTCAACCCCTGTTGGGACATCTCTCCCAGTCAGGAGGCATGGGGGTCAGGGACCCATTTGAGGAGGCAGTCTGTCCCTTAGCAGAGCTTGAGTGCTATGCTAGGAGAACCTTTTATGTCAGGATACACTGCTCTCTTCAAAGCTGGCAAGCAGGAACGTTTAAGTCTGCTGAAGTTGAGCCCACAGCCTCCCCTTTCCCCAGGGAGCTGTCCCAGGGAGATGGGAGTTTTATTTATAAGCCCCTGACTGGGGCTGCTGCCTTTCTTTCAGAGATGCCCTGCCCAGTGAAGAGGAATCTAGAAAGGCAGTCTGGCCACAGCAGCTTTGCCACACTGTGTTGGGTTCCACGCAATCCAAACTTCCAGACCTTTTTAGGGCAGTCAGGGAAAAACTGCTTACTCAAGACTCAGTAATGGTGCACGCATCTACCCTACCTAGCTGGATCATCCCAGGTCGACTTCAGACTGCTGTGCTGGCAGCAAGAATTTCAAGCCAGTGGTTCTTAGCTTGCTGGACTCCATGGGAGTGGGACCTGCTGAGCAAGACCATTTGGCTTTCCAGCTGCAGCCCCCTTTCCAGGGGAGTGAATGGTTCTGTCTTGCTGGGGTTCCAGGAGCCACTGGGGAAAGAAAAAAAAAGAAAAAGAAATCCTGCAGCTAGCTTGGTGTCTGTCCAAACAGCTGCCCAGTTTTGTGCTTGAAACCCAGAGCCCTGGTGGTGTAGGTACACAAGGGAATCTCCTGGTCTGTGGGTTGCAAAAGCTATGAGAAAAGAATAGTATCTGGGCTGGATAGCACAGTCCCTCATGGCTTTCCTTGGCTGGGAAAGGGAGGCCCCCCACTCTTTGCACTTCCTGGGTGTGGTGACGCCCCACCCTGCTTCTGCTCACCCTCTGTGGGCTGCACCCACTTTCTAACCAGTCCCAATGAGATGAGCTGGGTACCTCAGTTGGAAATGCAGAAATCAACCACCTTCTGCATTGGTCTCGCTAGGAGCTGCAGACCAAAGCTGTTCTTATTCGGCCATCACGCCAGATCCGACTTCTTTGTTTTTTGAAGGAGTTAGTTAAGATAGTCATTACATTTTCTTACATTTGATAGAATTCACAAGTGAAGCTATCTGAAAATTGAGTTTTTCATGGGAATGTTATTAAATATAGATTAAATCTCTTTGATATGTATAGATCTACTCAGGTTTCTTGATTTTTTTCTTGTATCAGTGTTGGTAAGTAATATGTTTTAAGATATTTTTATTTTATCTAAATTGTTATAGTTATTACTTAAAGATTGTTTATAATATCCTATTGTTATCCTTTCACTGTCAATAGAATCTGCAGACTTGCCTCATATTCAACTCTGGACCATTGTAATTTGTATGTTATTTCATTTTCTTTAAACAGATTAGTCTGTGGTTTTTCAATTTATTGATCTTTTCCAAGAACCAATTTTTTGTTCCACTGATTTTTTCTATTGTTTGTCTATTTACCTCTTCATTGATTTTTTTTCTTTTAACTTTATTTTCTTTCTTCATGTTATTGTGCTTAATTTTTTTTCTTCTTTGTCTAGTTTCTTAAGGTAAAACTTACAGGATTGATTGTATATGGTTGCTGTTTTCTAATTAGGTTAAAACAGTAAAACTCCCACTAAACATTATTTTAATGGCATCCTATCAATTTCAATATGTTGTTGGCTTACTATAATTTACTTTAAAAATTTTACATTATTCTTGATAAATAGGCTATTTAGATGTGTGTTTCTTAATATAGAAATGTTTGTAAATTTTTGAGGTTTTTTTAATTCCTAATTTCACTCCACTGTGGTGGAAAAAAAGATACTTTTAAATGTATGACTTGGTTTATGATCTATCTGGTTTTATAAACATAAAATAGCACGTGTTTTATCTTGTGAATGTTCTACATTTGCTTGAAAATAATGTGTATTCAGCAGGAATTTGATGTGATTTCTTATAAATATTAGTTATGTTCATTTTATTAGTTATGTTTAAATCTCTGTATCTTCATTGATTATTTTTGTATACTTGCTCCAGCAGTTACTAAGAAAGGAGTACTAAAATACAAAAGTCGAATTTTGAATTTGTCTATTTCTCCATTTAATTCTGTCCACTTTTGCCTCATGTATTTTGAAGTTCTGTCGTGAGTTGCATAACTCCATTTAGAACTGGGGACAGAGTGACATTGGCAAGATATTGGAATAATATGTCCCAGGCTTCACTCTCCCCACAGAAATACTAACTAGCGATTACCCACAGACAAAAATACCTTGGTGAAAACCCAAACATGTGGGAATAAGCCAGAATCACCTGCATGTTTTATGAAACTGAATAAAAATTTGCATTAAAAAGTAGGAGAGGCCGGGCGCGGTGGCTCAAGCCTGTAATCCCAGCACTTTGGGAGGCCGAGACGGGCGGATCACAAGGTCAGGAGATCGAGACCATCCTGGTTAACACAGTGAAACCCCGTCTCTACTAAAAAATACAAAAAACTAGCCAGGCGAGGTGGCAGGCGCCTGTAGTCCCAGCTACTCGGGAGGCTGAGCCAGGAGAATGGTGTAAACCCGGGAGGCGGAGCTTGCAGTGAGCTGAGATCTGGCCACTGCACTCCAGCCTGGGCGACAGAGCTAGACTCCGTCTCAAAAAAAAAAAAAAATAAATAAATAAAGTAGGAGACATGGTCTCATTTTGACCATGTCACCCCTCTCCCTCCCCCAAATTGGCACAGTCCCACATAGAGAGGATTCTCCAGGACTCATGGTTTCTACAGTGGGGAAAGAGAACCTGGGAGGCAGACTTCCAGCTTCTTTAACATACTGAGATGCTTCCCAGGAAACCCCTTTCATTTTTACCTCATGGGGAACAGAAAATATAGGAGAAAACTGCACAGCTAGACCACCTGGGGTCAGATAGAAACAAAGCAAGGAGGTATAGCTCACAGAGACCAGCATGCAGATTTTGATATAAGCTCAATGTATCAAGCAGTGGTACTCAATCAGGGGTATTAGCTAACAGCATAGCCTGCAAAGCTGAGCTGGTCACTCTCAGAAGTGGAAGTGCTATCTGGCTTGAATCCCTAGATGATTAACCTCCAGGCCCAGCCTCAGACCCTACCCCAGAGTTCTGGCAAGGGAGGGAGATCTACCACAAGCAAATTTCCACAACAAAAAGGTATTAGATCTGCCATCTCTAAGAGCTTAATCAGTGTTCCCCATAGCCTCAAAGTGTACCACCAGACCCCACCTAAGAAGGAAGACAACCACTGCAGTTGTCTGAACCACTGCAGTTGGGCAAGTAGGCATTGTTTTCCCATGCCCAGAAGTTTAATGTGCTCCCCCAGATCTTACACAGTGAAGGAGGCAAATCTGAGTCTTGCATTTTTACTGAGCATAGCAGTTAATTCGTGCGTTCTGATTCACTTTACCCTGGATCCTCTCCTGCAACCCTGTCCAACTGCTGAACTCAAGTATCAGTACCTGTAGCCAAGGAATATGGCCTGTGGCTCACCCAGATCAGAAGTAAATGCAGTGCCCTTATAGCAGTCCAGCCTGATAGCACAGCTCAGCTTGTGGTCTTGCCAAATAGCAGAGCCTAGCCAGGGGCCTCATCTGACTTCAAAGCAAAGGCAACAGCCTAACCATCTAGAGAATCTGAAAGGAAGCTGCGCTTTCCAGGGTTATGACCCACTGGCCTATTTAGAAGCATTATCTAAACTAATCAATGAAGGTTTTTACCTCCAAGAACTCCTTTAAAAGCTGAAAAAAAGTGGCCTTTTCTGTAAATGCATAAACACCAATGCAAAAACACAGGGAATACAAAGACTTTGGATATCATGACATCTCCAGAAGAAATTAGCAAACTACAACAATGGGCCACTATAAAAAGGAAGTTTAAAAATGACAGGAAAAGGATTCAGAATAATCCTTTTTAATAAAATTTAGTGACCTTCAGGAATATAGAGATAAAAAATTAAATTATTTGGAAAATAATTGTTTCCATTTTTTCACATGAGCTGTGACAAAAAAAGTGAAGTAATTTTTAAAAGACAAATAAAACTCCTAGAGATGAAGAATACAATGACTGAATTGGGGAAAAAAAATGTAGTAGAAAGCTTAATGGTCAGCTTGACCAAGCTAAAGAGTCAGTAAATTCGAAGATGAATCATTTGAAATTATGCAATCGAGAAGCAAAATGAAAAACAGATGGAAAAGAATGAAGATGGCCCATAGGAATTATGGGAACCATCAAGAAACCTAACCTATGTTTAATAGCATTCCAGGAGAAGAAAAAGAGAAAGGGCCAGAAAGCATATTTAAGGAAATAATGGATGTAAACTTCCTAATCTCAGGAAAAAAAGCGAAAATTCAGGTATACTAAGTACAGATGTCACAAATTAAATTATACCAAAAGAGGAGTTCATCAAGACATATAATAATCAAACTGGCAAAAATCAAAGACAAAAGGAAAATTTTGAAAGCAACAAAAGATGAGAGAAATACATTGCAGACAAAAAAGTCCCAATATGACTATCAGCAGGCTTCTCAGCAAAAACCCTGCAGACCATTAAAAAGTAAGATGATGTATTTTAAATATTAAAGGGAAAAAACTGCCAAACAAGAATACTTTACCCAGCAAAAATGTCTTTCAGAAATAAGGGAGTAATGAAAACTTTTCCAGGCAAACAAAAGCTAAGGAAGTTCTTCACCAATAAGCCTGTCTTACAGATATTGCTAAAGGGAGGTCTTTAAACTGAAACAAAAGGCTCCTAATTAATAATATAAAATTTAAAAATGCACAAAACCTAATAGTATAAGTAACACAGACAATATTTAGAATACTTCAGGACCATAATGGTGGTATATAAAGTAATTTTATCTCTAGAACAAGGATTAAAGAAATTATTAATAATGACTATAGCTAAAATAGTCAAGGGATACACATTACAAAAGAATGTAAATTTAGGCATTGAAAACATAAAATTGAGGGGAGGAATAAAAGTGTAGAATTGTAAGGAATCAAAATTAAGCTGTTATCAGTTGGAAATAGACTTTTATAAATGTAAGATATTCTATGAAAGTCTCATGATAACCAAAACAAAAATTAAAGATTCAAAACATACCACCATAGGAAATAGAAAATTATTAAGTCATAAAGAAAGATGTCAAGAGAGGAAAAGTGCACACAACAACCAGAAAATAAGTAACAAAATGGCAGCAGAAAGTTTCTACCTATCTATAATTACCTTGAATGGAAATGGATTAAATACTCCAATCAAAAGGCATCATGTTAATGCATGAATTAAAAAAAAAAAAAAAAGGCCAGCTATATGCTGTTTACAAGAAACTTCCTTATAAGGATGCACATAGGCTGAAAGTGAAGGGATGGAATAAGATACTCCATGCAAATAGAAACTGCAAGACAGTGTGAGTAGCAATTCTTATATCAGACAAAATACACTTTGGGTCAAAAACTGTAAAAGTAGACCAAAAAAATATATTTTGTAATAATAAAGGATTTATTTATCAAGAAGATATTACAATTGTAAATATATATACACCCAACTGTGGAGTACCTAAATATGTAAAGCGAATATTCAAGGATCTGAAAGGAGAGATAGAGTCTTTTCAAATGCACATAGAACATCCTCTAGGAGAAATCATATGTTAGGCCACAAGACAATCCTTAGCAAATTTAAGATTGAAATCATATCAAGTATCTTTTCTGACCACAATGGCATAAAACTAGAAATCAATAACAGAACATTTTCAGAAAAATTATAAATACATGGAAACTAAACAACATACTCCTGAACATGTAGTGGGTGAATAAAGAAATTAGAAAAGAAAATTTTAAGATATCTTGAGACAAATGAAAATGTAAACACGGGGGAAAAGGGGCCACGATGACCTACTAAAGCAGTGGTGTTCGGAGGCTCCCATAAAAAAAACACCATCACCAGTAACCAAGGTATCCAGTTTCTCTCATCAAAATTGACTAGAAGGCTGGCGTGACCCACGGAGAGAATTCGGAAAAACAGTGCGGTGCGGCGCCCACTTGAGAGCCACACGGGAGAAGGGAACCTCCTTCCCCCAGCCAAGGTGGGTGGTAGTTAGTGAGCTACCCAACCAGGGAAACTGCTTTTTCCACGGAACTGTGCAACCCAAGGGTGGGAAGATCCCACTTGCAAACGCACGCCACCGGGGCCTAGCGTCCCAACCCCAGAAAGCACAGATTCTTAAAGCCTCTCAGCTGGAATCTGCTTAAGCCTACCAATTCCCGGTGGGAGGGGCGCCCAGCACCAGCTGCAGCTACCTGCTAAGTAAGCCCTTTGAGCTCCTTGCGGGAGGGGCAGCAGTCAGCACTGGGAATCCCAAACTGCCTAACACACTAAGCTCCTGGGGGGCAAGGGCGGCACCCGTTTCTATAGCTCCAGGCTGCGCTTTTCCCTTGCTGGAGCCAGGGAGGCTAGACAATTTGGTCCCAAGGCTTGTCCCACAGTTGAACACACGGGCTGTTAGCAATCGGCAGCCAGAGTGCCTCTTCAGGCCTAACCCTGACCCCTCCCTCCTCATTGGGTGGAGCTTCCCTTCAGGAACTCTAATTACTGCAGCCAGAGGCTCAAGGACGGAATTCGGATCTCCCTGGGCCTGAACGCCTAGGGGAAGGGGCTGCCGCAGTCTCTGCAGATCAGCTGACTTAGCCTCCCCTCTTGGTAGTTCTGAGGAATCCAGGCAACCTAGACAAGTGGGTTTCCCCCAGCAAAACACACCCTCTCCATCAAGGGACAAAGTGCTTTGTTAAAAAGGTCCTGCTCCCCATGCCACCCAACAGAGTGAGACCCTCCAACAGAGGTTGTCAGACACCCTAGACAGGAGTGATCCTACTGGCATCAGATTGGTACCCCTCAAGGCCAGAAGTCCCAGAAGAAGGCACCCATCTTTGCTGTTCTTCAGCCTCCTTCAGTGACATCTCCAGGCACAGGAGCGAATCAGATGAAAAGGGCCTGAAGTGAACCCCCAGCAAAATGCAGCAGCCCTACAGAAGAGGGACCTGACTATTGAAAGAAACCAAACAAGCAGAAAGCAACAACAACAACAACACAAAAAGATCCCCACAAAAACCCCATCCTAGGGTCAGCAGCCTCAAAGACCAAAACTAGACAAAATCACAAAAATGAAAAAGAATCCATGAAGAAATACTAAAAACCCAAAAGACCATCTCTTCCAAATCATAACAATATCTCTCCATCAAAGGCACAGAACTGGACAGGGGATCAGATGAATGAAATGACAGAAGTAGCTTTAGAAGATAGGTAATAAAAAACTATGCTGAGTTAAAGGAGCATGTTCTAAAACAATGCAAAGAAGTTAAGAACCTTGATAAAAGGTTAGAGGAGCTGCTATCTAGAATAGCCTGTTTAGAAAGGAACATAAAAGACCTGATGGAGCTGAAACATGGCATGAGAACTTTGTGATGCACACACAAGTATCAATAGCCAAATCGACCGAGCAGAAGAAAGTATATCAGAGTTTGAAGCCCACCTTCCTGAAATAAGACATGCAGACAAGAATAGAGAAAAAAGAATGAAAGGAAATGAACAAAGCCTCCAAGAAATATGGGACTTCATAAAAAGACAGAACCTATGATGGATTGGAGTACCAGAAGGACACAGCGAGAAAGGAAACAAACTGGAAAACACACTTTAGGATATTATCCAGGAGAACTTCCCCAGTCTAGCAAGACAGGACAACATGCATATTCAGGAAATACAGAGAACACCGTTAAGATACTCCATAAAAAGATCAACCACAAGACACATAATTGTCAGATTCTCCAAGGTCAAAATGAAGGAAAAACTATTAAGGGCAGCCAGAGAGAAAGGCCAGGTCACCTACAAAGCCCATCGGACTAACAGCGGATCTCTCAGCAGAAACTCTGCAAGCCAGAATAGGTTGGGGGCCAATATTCAACATGCTTAAAGAAATAATTTTCAACCCAGAATTTTATATCCAGCCAAACTAAGCTTCATAAGCAAAGGAGAAATAAAATCCTTTCCAGACAAGCAAGTGCTGAGGGATTTCATTACCACCAGGCCTGCCCTACAAGAGCTCCTGGAAGATGTACTAAATATGGAAAGGAAAAAATTGGTACCAGCCACTGCAAAAACACACCAAACTGTAAAGACCAATGACACTATGAAGAAACTGCATCAACTAATGTGCAGAATAACCAGCTAGCATCATGATGACAGGATCAAAATCATACATAACAATATTAACTTTAAATGTAAATGGGCTAAATGCCCCAGTTAAAGACACAGACTGGCAAATCGGATAAGGAGTCAAGACCCATCAGTGTGCTGTACTCAGGAGACCCATCTTACATGCAAAGACACACACAAGCTCAAAATAAAGGGATAGAGGAAAATTTACCATAGCAAATGGAAAGCAAAAAAACCCAGGGGTTGCAATCCCAGCCTCGGACAAAACAGACTTTAAACCAACAAAGATAAAAAATACAAAGAAGGTCATTACATAATGGTAAAGGGAACAATTTAACAAGAGCTAACTATTCTAAATATATATATATGCCCAACACAGGAGCACCCAGATACATAAAACAACTTCTTAGAGACCCACAAAGAGATTAGACTCCCACACAATAATAGTGGGAGACTTTAACACCACACTATCAGAAAATTAGCAAGGATATTCAGAACTTGAACTCAGCTCTGGATCAAATGGACCTTGTAGATTTCTATAGAACTCTCTACCCCAAATCAACAGAATATACATTCTTCTCAGTGCCACATGGCACTTATTCTAAAATTGACCACATAGCAAAAGCAAAAGAACTGAAATCATAACAAACAGTCTCTCAGACCACAGTGTAATCAAATTAGAAATCAGGATTTAAAAAACTCACTCAAAACCACACAATTTCGTGGAAATTGAACAACCTGCTCCTGAATGATTCCTGGGTAAATAGTGAAATTAAGGGAGAAATCAAGAAGTTTCTTGAACTAAAGAGAACAAAGAGACAATATACCAGAATCTCTGGGACACAGCTAAAGCAGTGTTTAGAGGGAAATTTATAGCACTAAATGCCCGCATCAGAAAGCTAGAAACATCTCAAATAGACACCCTAACATCACAATTAAAAGAGCTAGAGAAACAAGAGCAAACTAATCCAAAGCTAGCAGAAGATGAGAAATAACCAAGATCAGAGAAGAACTGAATAAGACAGAGACACGAAAAACCCTCCAAAAAACTCAAGGAGTCCAGGAGCTGGTTTTTTTGAAAAAATCAACAAAATAGACCATTAGCTAGATTAAACAAGAAGAGAGAGAAGAATCAAATAGGCACAATAAAAAATGATAAAGTGGATATCACCATGGACCTCACAGAAATACAAACTACCATCAGAGAATACTATAAACACCTCTACACAAATAACCCAGAAAATCTAGAAGAAAGGAATACCTTCCTGGATGCATACACCCTACCAAGACTAAATCAGGAAAAAGTCAAATCTCTGGATAGACCAAAGCAAGCTCTGAAATAGAGGCAGTAATTAATAGCCTACCAATAAAAAAAGAAAGCCCAGGACCAGACAGATTCACAGCTGAATTCTACCAGAAATACAAAGAGGAGCTAATACCATTCCTTCTGAAACTATTCCAAACAATTGAAAGGAGGGACTCGTCCCTAACTCATTTTATGAAGCCAGCATCATCCTAATATGAAAACGGGGAAGAGATACAACAACAAAAAAAGAAAACTTCAGGCCAATATCCCTGATGAACATCAATGCGAAAATCCTCAATAAAATGCTGCAAAAGGAATCCAGCAGCACATCAAAAAACTTATCCACCATGATCAAGCTGGTATGGTCATTTTCACAATATTGATCCTATCCATCCATGAACAAGCGTTGTGTTTCATTGGTTCGTGTCATCTATGATTTCTTGCAGCAGTGTTATGTAGTTTCTTCTAAATTTTTAAATAAATTTAACATGGCTATTTTAAATAGTTGTCAGTGTCAATATTTGTAATATCTTTACATTTATTTCCATTGATTAGTTTTCTCCAAGTTATGTGTCACATTTTCCTGCTTCTTCAGATGTCTAGAAATGTTGTTGAGATTCTAGATTTTTATTTTATCTTTAGAAAGTCTTAAGTTTTGCATTACTAGCCAATTAATTTACTAGTGGATTCTTTTAATCCTGCTCAGACTTAATTATAGATTTTGGTAGGTTGAGTCTAGAGGAATCCTTACATCCTTACTATTACTATTTCTTTATTATTATTATTATTATTATTATTATTACTATTATATTGAGATGGAGTCTCTCTCTGTCGCCCAGGCTGGAGTGCGGTGGTGCAATCTCAGCTCACTGCAACCTCTACCTCCTGGATTCAAGAGATTCTCCTGTCTCAGCCTCCCAAGTCACTGGGATTACAGGCGCCCACAACCATGCCCAGCTAGTTTTTTGTATTTTTTAG
This sequence comes from Theropithecus gelada, assembly GCF_003255815.1. Lineage (NCBI taxonomy): Eukaryota > Metazoa > Chordata > Mammalia > Primates > Cercopithecidae > Theropithecus > Theropithecus gelada. The sequence continues at coordinate 112,866,486 of NC_037669.1, forward strand.
TAGAGACAGGGTTTCACCACGTTGGCCAGACTGGTCTTGAACTCCTGACCTCAAGAGATTCACCTGCCTCAGCCTCCCAAATTGCTGGAATTACAGGCATGAGCCACTGCATCCAGCCAATCCTTACTATTTCTAAGTTGTGGCCTTTTGTGGTCTCTGGCTAGCTGAACTCAAGTCTCTTAGCACAGTGAAATCTTTAGAATCACACTGCTCAGCTTACACGTCCCAGTAGCCATTCTCTGCCAGACCTCATGGAATCTTGCCTTATATGTACACATCTTAGTATTCAGCCAAAGACTCAAGGCAGCCCCAGTGCAGATTTCTGGAGCTCTTTCTCTAAACATTTCCTCTTCTTCACTGCCCTGATCCACAAATTCCAGCTGCCTCACTAGTCCCCATCTACAGTTTTTATTGTCTATATCTCATAAGACCACTGCTCTCCATTTGGGCTCCACAACCAGAGACTGCAGTTTTGTGAGGACTTCCATGCAGAAAGTCTGAATGAATATGGAGCTTACCTCATGTGTTTTTCTTCTGTCAGTGATCCCAGTACTATGCTATACATTGTGCAAAGACTGAAACACATGTTGCATGTATTTTTTCTAGTTTTATAATATTTGAAGGATAAGTCTGATACATCTTATTCTATCATGGCCAGAATTGCAAACCTAGGTCCAAACTATATAGTTATAAAATAAGATGTAATAAGAGCCTAAAGCAACAAAAGACCCAGAATAAAAATTGTTACTATTATTATATTTCACAATGATAGAACTCTATAAAGCACTATATTCCAAAAATGAGATAACTGAGACTCAAAGAGGTTGAAGTCAAGTCAGTTAAATAGTAAATGACCTAGCCATCATTTCAACAAAGACAAGTCTTATTTAAGAGTATACATTTTTTTCTACTCACCAAAATGCTTAAAGTAATTAAAGCACACTTTTTTTAGCTCAATTGAGAATTGAACTGGCTTAGAAAGATTGATGAACTTTGTGTTGGTGAACAGGTTCCAAGAGCAGAGCACATTCTTAGTAAAGAGAACAGAATGTGGTGGGAAGTATGTGAGAGCCAAACTAAAGGCAAGACTTTGTGTGAAGACAAAGTTGAATAGCTTGGGTGAAGTAAATCAAGACTTTTCAGATTGCAGTTTATTATAACATTTTAGCAACAGATTTTTTTTTCATATTTACTGGCAACTACATAAGTATATTCACTCTCACAACATCTTCCTTTTCTGTGTTTATAGTTTCATGCATACTGAAGTCTTTGCCAGTCTTCTTTAAACAAATGATTAAAGAAGTGGAAAGAGAAAGAAAAGGTGAATTTTGTCTGTTTTTCTCTATTCATGTCTAGTTGCTTTCCATAGTAATGTAAATAATTTCTTCAAGCCTACTCAAATATCAAAAAGTCTTGAGTTGCTGAAATTCCCTTTCTAAGATCACAGGAGATATCTTGCCTCTTCTAATTTAGCTAAAATTTTATCTACAAAGTCTTCCTTTCAGCTCATGACCTCCTCATCCACAAGGATCATAATCTGTTTAGAACAATTGTTTGAACAATCTCTCTGCTGCAGGCAGGGTCAGACTTGCCTTCCCAATTCTAACTTTTGAAGAGAATTCCCATTCTTCGGTTGTACAGAATTGTTTTCTTTGTAGGAGAGCTAATTTTAAAGAAACTATTTGTTTGGTTTTAAAATTTTGAAATTTCTTTAAAGATTTACAGGACAGCTTTGTTTTTTCTACATAACATTTATAATTTGACTGCTTTAGCACCATACTACTTGGTGTCTAATTTTCTTAATAATACCAAAGTCAGCTAATATAGACTGAGCACTTCTGTGTGTCAGAAACTGTGACCTCTACAAGAATGATTTCATTTGGCTCTATTATTGTTATTTCCATTTCACAGATGAAAAGACTGAGGTTTGAGTAACTTGTCTAAGAATGCCCAGCAGCAAATTGCTTCACTAAAGAGTTGAACTCAGAAGTTTAAACACTTGAAGACAAAACCTAGTCCCCAAGCATACATAGAGACAGCAGAAGTAATTTTCTAAGACTCTATATGTAACAAAGAGCTTTAGAATTGGACAAACATAAGTGGCTCTCTCATGTTCTAGCTAGAGGACTTTGGAAAAATTATTTATTCTTTATTACCCTGTTTGTTTATCTCCATAATTCAGTGAGATTAACACCTCTTAGTGAGTTTATGATGATTATATAAGATAGTATCAATAAAGCAATAATAGTAGCTCCTATGATTTTTTATTATTATTATTATTATTATTGGCTTTCAGCTTTACTCCAACTTAAGATTCAGATTTCCTTGAAATGCAGTCCCCCATTTACTAGTTCCATGACCTTAGACATATGACTTAAACTTTCTAGGCCTCAGTTTCCTCTTCTACAAAGGTGAAAATAATAATTACCTACACGTGACGTTTGTAAGAACTAGGTGGGTTATATAACAGTCTCTGATATACACAAGTGTTCAGTGTGTTACCTATTAAAATGATTATAATGATGGCTAGACAAAGTGGTATAGTGGACTTGTTTAAAGTTTAATACACGTGATGATCAAAATGCATGAGAACTTGACTTAGAAGAAATCCATAATCTTTTAAGGATATCTGTTACTTGCATATGTCTCCAGGCCCTGCCTCCATCAGCCTCCTGTCTGCATCCCACCTAGAGTAGTAAAGTCTCAATGAAGAGCTGTTTCTTATCAAGGCCACTATGGACCCTCTCACTTATAGAGAAAAATCCAGTGGGGAAAGAGCCATACTTATTCCTATACCTGCTCATTAAATTGCATGGACACTGTCTCAGTGCTTCAGTAATGGAAACTGGTAGAAAAGTGGAGGTACCACAGTGCCCAAGAGGGCAGCAGCTGACAAGGACAGTGGAAGAGACTATGGTTCTTAGAGAATCATCAATAGCAAAGTAGTAACAGGATATAGAAAGGAAAAGTTTGTTGTTGAGCACATCTAGAAACTGGCAGAAATAACTGAGAAAGACTTCAGACCTCTATCACTCAGGTATACACAGTGAGTCAGCATAATTTCAATAATGACTAATAAGGTGACCTCATTTGTATCCACAGGCTGGTGAGGTCTGGAGAAATTCAGGTCACATTATAATAAAAACATGTAATTGTTATTATGATTTTTGTGGCATAATCTTATTTGAAGCATGGATCTTGCTCAGTGTTACTTGCTTGACACTTCGGGTTGCCCCAGTTTCCTCATGACACAGACCCAATTTTCTAGTGGTTTAAGTTTTTTGACTTTCTCTTGACATTGCTTAATGGGTCAACATTCACATTTTAGAAAAGGAAATGTACTTAAGAAACAAACATGCAATCTTTTTTATTATACTTTAAGTTCTAGGATACATGTGCAGAATGTGCAGGGTTGTTACATAGGTTTTGCCATGGTGGTTTGCTGCACCCATCAACCCATCATATACCTTAGATATTTCTCCTAATGCTATCCCTCCCCTTACCCACCCCCCGACAGGCCTCAGTGTGTGTTGTGAAACAAACATACAATTTTTTAAAAGCTAAAAAAGTTTTTTAAAAAGTTATGTTTTTTTCTTAAGTACATTTTCCTTTCTAAAACGCTAATGTATTTTTCTATTCGCCTAATTAAAGTTTGCATAAACCTGCAAGTTTGTGCTTTCCCTTGCATCCTAGGAAAATAAAGGGTTTTTTAAATGACCCAATTAGTATATAAACAATTAGAAATAAGATACCATGAATTAGTGAATTTTTCATTATTAATTAAAACCTAAATAATATTCCTGTAAACAGTGTTAATTCGGAGGCCGGGCGCGGTGGCTCAAGCCTGTAATCCCAGCACTTTGGGAGGCCGAGACGGGCGGATCACGAGGTCAGGAGATCGAGACCATCCTGGCTAACATGGTGAAACCCCGTCTCTACTAAAAAATACAAAAAACTAGCCGGGCGCGGTGGCGGGCGCCTGTAGTCCCAGCTACTCGGAAGGCTGAGGCAGGAGAATGGCGTGAACCCGGGAGGCGGAGCTTG